>NC_066577.1:5157847-5180347 GCF_024679095.1 Eriocheir sinensis
CTCCTTCCTCTTCTTCCTCCCTCCCCGCCCCCCCAACAGACTCCTGAACCACCTAGCGCAGTTGAAATCCGCGGACCAGACCGGCGACCTCGCAGCCTGCCTCCAGAGTGTGTACCGCACCCCCGTCCCTCCGGCAGGCTCGGAGCTCACCATACCCTATGACACCAACAAGGTACGTGTGTGTGTGTGTGTGTGTGTGTGTGTGTGTGTGAGAGAGAGAGAGAGAGAGGGAGAGAGTATGGAAAGGGATTTTTGGTGGAGATGAGACTGTGTGTGTGTGTGTGTGAGAGAGAGAGAGAGAGAGAGAGAGAGAGAGAGAGAGCGAGAGATTTGTACTTATCTATTTTGTTTGTTTACAGTTCTTCGTGGGCCAGTGTCCGAATCATCACAAGCTGCCTACAATACCTGAAAATGTAAGTACGCACACATGCACACACACTCTCTCTCTCTCTCTCTCTCTCTATCTCTCTCTCTCTCTCCCCTTTCTTCATTTGCATCCCACCGGTGAAATCACAACCATGGCCGTGCATCCCTGGTCATATTCCCACATAAAAAGTCATAAGAGGGAGGCTGTCCTGTATTGCCCTAGGGTGGGTCACAATAGACACACAAATGGCTCCCTAATGTCCCGGGGAGAACTGTGATGACTGCTTGGATCTCCTGACTTCGGCACTTGATGGTCGAGTGCCCCAGTCTGAGGGATCTGCGAGAGCGTTACCTCCCTTGGTGTTGGGGCGGAGATGGGAGTTTCTCTGCTTGTGGGTTCCTGCAGGAGGCTGGTGTCCTCTACCTCCTGCAAGTTTGATTGACCTTCTAGTGTTGTTTCTATGTTGTCTAATTTTTTACTTGTTTTATATAGTTTTATTAGTGTTGTTTTTATATTTTTTTTTTTAATTTTAAGAGGATTTATATAGTTGAATTAGTGTTTTTATCATGTTTTAATTTTTTAACTTGTTTTATATAGTTTTATTAGTGTTGTTTTTATATATTTTTTTTTAATTTTATCATGTTTTAATTTTTTAACTTGTTTTATATAGTTTTATTAGTGTTGTTTTTATATATTTTTTTTTAATTTTAAGAGGATTTATATAGTTGAATTAGCGTTTTTATCATGTTTTAACTTGTTTTATAGTTTTTATTAGTGTTGTTTTTATATATTTATATAGTTGAATTAGCGTTTTTATCATGTTTTAATTTTTTAACCAGATTTATATAGTTTAGAAATTTAAATCCTTCATCTTATATCTTTTCCTTTTTTATATATTTGCATTTCTCTTTCTCCCTCTCTCCTTCCCTCTTTCCTTCCTTCCTTCCATAACTATTTTCATTTTAATATTTTCATTATCTCTTGTCTCCCCCTCCTTCCCTCTTTCCTTCCTTCCTTCCATAACTATTTTCATTTTAATATTTTCATTATCTCTTGTCTCCCCCTCCTTCCTTCCTTCCTTCCTTCCTTCCTTCCATATCCTTCATATGCTATTATCTCTTTGTCTTCCCTCCTTCCCTCTTTCCTTCCTTCCTTCCTTCCTTCCTTCTCCATTTTCATTTTAATATTTTCATTATCTCTTGTCTCCCCCTCCTTCCTTCCTTCCTTCCTTCCTTCCTTCCTTCCATATCCATTTTCATATTAATATTTTCATTATCTCTTGTCTTCCCCTCCTTCCCTCTTTCCTTCCTTCATTCCTTCCTTTCCTTCCTTCCTTCCATTTCATATTAATATTTTCATTATCTCTTGTCTCCCCTCCTTCCTCCTTCCTTCCTTCCTTCCTTCCTTCCTTCCTTCCTTCCATATCCATTTTCATATTAATATTTTCATTATCTCTTGTCTGCCCCTCCTTCCCTCTCTCCTTCCTTCCTTCCTTCCTTCCTTCCTTCCTTCCATATCCATTTTCATATTAATATTTTCATTATCTCTTGTCTGCCCCTCCTTCCCTCTCTCCTTCCTTCCTTCCTTCCTTCCTTCCTTCCTTCCTTCCATATCCATTTTCATATTAATATTTTCATTATCTCTTGTCTCCCCCTCCTTCCCTCCTTCCTTCCTTCCTTCCTTCCTTCCTTCCTTCCTTCCATATACATTTACATATTAATATTTTAATTAAATCTTGTCTCCCCTCCTTCCTCCTTCCTTCCGTCCTTCCTTCCTTCCTTCCTTCCTTCCATATCCATTTTCATATTAATATTTTCATTATCTCTTGTCTGCCCCTCCTTCCCTCTCTCCTTCCTTCCTTCCTTCCTTCCTTCCTTCCTTCCATATCCATTTTCATATTAATATTTTCATTATCTCTTGTCTCCCCCTCCTTCCCTCCTTCCTTCCTTCCTTCCTTCCTTCCTTCCTTCCTTCCTTCCATATCCATTTTCATATTAATATTTTCATTATCTCTTGTCTCCCCCTCCTTCCCTCTCTCCTTCCTTCCTTCCTTCCTTCCTTCCTTCCTTCCTTCCATATCCATTTTCATATTAATATTTTCATTATATCTTGTCTGCCCCCCCTTCCCTCTCTCCTGCCTTCCTTCCTTCCTTCCTTCCTTCCTTCCATATCCTTTTTCATATTAATATTTTCATTATCTCTTGTCTCCCCCTCCTTCCTTCCTTCCTTCCTTCCTTCCTTCCTTCCTTCCTTCCTTCCATATCCTTTTCATATTAATATTTTCATTATCTCTTGTCTCCCCTCCTTCCCTCTCTCTCCCTCCTTCCCTCCTTCCTTCCTTCCTTCCTTCCTTCCATATCCTTTTCATATTAATATTTTCATTATCTCTTGTCTCCCCTTCCTTCCTTCCTTCCTTCCTTCCTTCCTTCCTTCCTTCCTTCCTTCCATATCCATTTTCATATTAATATTTTCATTATCTCTTGTCTCCCCCTCCTTCCTTCCTTCCTTCCTTCCTTCCTTCCTTCCTTCCTTCCTTCCTTCCTTCCATATCCTTTTCATATTAATATTTTCATTATCTCTTGTCTCCCCCTCCTTCCCTCTCTCCTTCCTTCCTTCCTTCCTTCCTTCCTTCCTTCCTTCCATATCCATTTTCATATTAATATTTTCATTATCTCTTGTCTCCCCCTCCTTCCCTCCTTCCTTCCTTCCTTCCTTCCTTCCTTCCTTCCTTCCATATCCATTTTCATATTAATATTTTCATTATCTCTTGTCTGCCCCTCCTTCCCTCTCTCCTTCCTTCCTTCCTTCCTTCCTTCCTTCCTTCCATATCCTTTTTCATATTAATTTTTTCTTTATCTCTTGTCTCCCCCTCCTTCCCTCCTTCCTCCCTTCCTTCCTTCCTTCCTTCCTTCCATATCCTTTTTCATATTAATATTTTCATTATCTCTTGTCTCCCCCTCCTTCCCTCTCTCCTTCCCTCCTTCCTTCCTTCCTTCCTTCCATATCCATTTTCATATTAATATTTTCATTATCTCTTGTCTCCCCCTCCTTCCCTCTCTCCTTCCTTCCTTCCTTCCTTCCTTCCTTCCTTCCTTCCTTCCTTCCATATCCTTTTCATATTAATATTTTCATTATCTCTTGTCTCCCCCTCCTTCCCTCCTTCCTCCCTTCCTTCCTTCCTTCCTTCCTTCCATATCCTTTTTCATATTAATATTTTCATTATCTCTTGTCTCCCCCTCCTTCCCTCTCTCCTTCCTTCCTTCCTTCCTTCCTTCCTTCCTTCCTTCCTTCCATATCATTTTCATATTAATATTTTCATTATCTCTTGTCTGCCCCTCCTTCCCTCTCTCCTTCCTTCCTTCCTTCCTTCCTTCCTTCCTTCCTTCCTTCCATATCCTTTTCATATTAATATTTTAATTATCTCTTGTCTGCCCCTCCTTCCCTCTCTCCTTCCTTCCTTCCTTCCTTCCTTCCTTCCTTCCTTCCTTCCATATCCTTTTAATATTAATATTTTCATTATCTCTTGTCTGCCTCCTTCCTCTCTTCCTTCCTTCCTTCCTTCCTTCCTTCCATATCCTCCTTTTGTTCATATTTTTCATTAACTCTTGTCTGCCCCTCCTTCCTTCCTTCCTTCCTTCCTTCCTTCCTTCCTTCCATATCCTTTTCATATTAATATTTTCATTATCTCTTGTCTCCCCCTCCTTCCCTCCTTCCTTCCTTCCTTCCTTCCTTCCTTCCTTCCTTCCATATCCTTTTTCATATTAATATTTTCATTATCTCTTGTCTGCCCCTCCTTCCCTCTCCTTCCTTCCTTCCTTCCTTCCTTCCTTCCTTCCTTCCATATCCTTTTCATATTAATATTTTCATTATCTATTGTCTGCCCCTCCTTCCCTCTCTCCTTCCTTCCTTCCTTCCTTCCTTCCTTCCTTCCTTCCTTCCATATCCTTTTTCATATTAATATTTTCATTATCTCTTGTCTCCCCCTCCTTCCCTCCTTCCTTCCTTCCTTCCTTCCTTCCTTCCTTCCTTCCTTCCATATCCATTTTCATATTAATATTTTCATTATCTCTTGTCTCCCCCTCCTTCCTTCCTTCCTTCCTTCCTTCCTTCCTTCCTTCCTTCCTTCCATATCCATTTTCATATTAATATTTTCATTATCTCTTGTCTCCCTCCGTCCTTCCTTCCTTCCTTCCTTCCTTCCTTCCTTCCTTCCATATCCATTTTCATATTAATATTTTCATTATCTCTTGTCTCCCCCTCCTTCCCTCCTTCCTTCCTTCCTTCCTTCCTTCCTTCCTTCCTTCCTTCCTTCCTTCCTTCCTTCCATATCCTTTTCATATTAATATTTTCATTATCTCTTGTCTGCCCCTTCTTCCCTCCTTCCTTCCTTCCTTCCTTCCTTCTTTCCTTCCTTCCTTCCTTCCTTCCATATCCATTTCATATTAATATTTTCATTATCTCTTGTCTCCCTTCCTTCCTTCCTTCCTTCCTTCCTTCCTTCCTTCCTTCCTTCCATATCAATTTTCATATTAATATTTTCATTATCTCTTGTCTCCCCCTCCTTCCCTCCCTTCCTTCCTTCCTTCCTTCCTTCCTTCCTTCCTTCCTTCCATATCCATTTTCATATTAATATTTTCATTATCTCTTGTCTGCCCCTTCTTCCCTCCTTCCTTCCTTCCTTCTTCCCTTTCTTTCTTCCATTCAAATCTATTCCATTTTGATATTCCTCTCTCTCTCTCTCTCTCTCTCTCTCTCTCTCTCTCTCTCTCTCTCTCTCTCTCTCTCTCTCTCTCTCTCTCTCTCTCTCTCTCTCTCTCTCTCTCCTCAGTTTCTCTTCTATCTCCCTTCTGTCCTTCCCTTCCTCTTCTATCCCTCTCCCTTTCTCTCCCTCTCTCTCCTCAATCTCTCCCCTTCCTCTCCCTCCCTCCCTCTCTCCTCAGTCTTTCTTATGTCTTTCCCTTCCGTCCTTCCGTTCTATCACATCCATTCCTTTTTTATTTTATGTTTGTATGTCTCCTGGGGTCTGTTCCCTTCTCCTATAATTCCTTCCCCTTCTGTCTCTCTCCGGCATATGACCACAGATGTTGCGCCCACTAAACCAAACTTTCCAACTTTTTCCTGTCTCCTGGGGTCTGTTCCCTTCTCCTATAATTCCTTCCCCTTCTGTCTCTCTCCGGCATATGACCACAGATGTTGCGCCGACTAAACCAAACTTTCCAACTTTTTCCTGTCTCCTGGGGTCTGTTTCCTTCTCCTATAATTCCTTCCCCTTCTGTCTCTCTCCGGCATATGACCACAGATGTTGCATGACTAAACAAACTTTCAACTTTCCTGTCTCCTGGGTCTGTTCCTTCTCCTATAATTCCTTCCTTCTTTCTCTCTACGGCATATGAACACAGCTGTTGCGACGACGAAACCAAACTTTCCAACTTTTCCCTGTCTCCTGGGTCTGTTCCTTCTATAATTCCTTCCCCTTCTGTCTCTCTCCGGCATATGACCACAGATGTTGCGCCGACTAAACCAAACTTTCCAACTTTTTCCTGTCTCCTGGGGTCTGTTCCCTTCTCCTATAATTCCTTCCCCTTCTGTCTCTCTCCAGCATATGACCACAGATGTTACGCCCACTAAACCAAACTTTCCAAACTTTTCCCTTCCGTCCTTTCCTTCCATCACATCCACTCCTGTTTATATTTTGTATCCATCCACGTGACACTCCCTCCCTTCCGTCCCCCCACAGCGCAACCTTCTCGAGTATTACAATGCCGTGGATGTTGACAATATGGTCGCAATCTTCGCCTCCATGCTGTACGAGAGACGGATCATTGTCACCTCGCGTCGAGTGTCCCGGCTCTCAGCGTGTGTCCAGGCCGCCAACCTCCTCCTCTACCCTATGCAGTGGCAGCACATCTTCATCCCTGTCCTGCCGCAGCATCTCACCGACTACCTCCTCGCCCCCATGCCCTTCCTCATTGGGGTCGGAACTTGTCTGCTGGCGGTAGGTTCGATGTGGGGTGGTTAGGTTAGGTTAGGGTACGGTAGGGAAGGTTAAGTTAGGGTTAGGTTGGGTTAAGGATAGGTAGGTTCAGTGAGGGATGGTTATGTTAGGTTAAGGTTAAGTTAGGTTAGCTGAGGTTAAGGTTAGGTTAGGTTAGCTGAGGTTAGGGTTAGGTTAAGGTAAGGTTAGGTTTAGGTTAGGTTAAGGTTAGATTAAGGTAAGGTAAGTTTAGGTTAGGTTAGGTTAGCTGAGGTTTAGGTTAGATTAAGGTAAGGTAAGTTTAGGTTAAGTTAGGTTAGCTGAGGTTAAGGTTAGGTTATGTTTAGGTTAGGTTAGGTTAGCTGAGGTTGGGTTGGGTTTAGGTTGAGTTAGTTTAGGTTAGGTTAGGTTAGCTGAGGTTAAGGTTAGGTTTGGTTAGGTTAAGTTAGGTTAGCTGAGGTTAAGGTTAGGTTAGGTTTAGGTTAGCTTAGGTTAGCTGAGGTTAAGGTTAGGTTAGGTTAGGTTAAGTTAGGTTAGCTGAGGTTAAGGTTAGGTTAAGGTAAGGTTAGGTTTAGGTTAGGTTAAGGTTAGATTAAGGTAAGGTAAGTTTAGGTTAGGTTAGGTTAGCTGAGGTTAAGGTAAGGTTAGGTTTAGGTTAGGTTAGGTTAGCTGAGGTTAAGGTTAGGTTAGGTTTAGGTTAGCTTAGGTTAGCTGAGGTTAAGGTTAGGTTAGGTTTAGGTTAGCTTAGGTTAGCTGAGGTTAAGGTTAGGTTTAGGATAGGTTAGGGTAGCTGAGGTTAAGGTTAGGTTAGGTATAGGTTAGCTTAGGTTAGCTGAGGTTAAGGTTAGGTTTAGGATAGGTTAGGGTAGCTGAGGTTAAGGTTAGGTTAGGTTTAGGTTAGCTTAGGTTAGCTGAGGTTAAGGTTAGGTTTAGGATAGGTTAGGGTAGCTGAGGTTAAGGTTAGGTTAGGTTTAGGTTAGCTTAGGTTAGCTGAGGTTAAGGTTAGGTTTAGGATAGGTTAGGGTAGCTGAGGTTAAGGTTAAGTTAGGTTTAGGTTAGGTTAGGTTAAGGTTAGGTTAGGGTAGCTAAGGTTAAGGTTAGGTTTAGGTTAGGTTAGGTTAGCTGAGGTTAAGGTTGATTGGGTTTGGGTTGGCTTGGGTTAGCTGAGGTTGAGTTGGGTTTGGGATGGGTTGGTTAGGTTAGTTAGGTTTAGGTTAGGTTAGGTTAAGGTTAGGTTAGGGTAGCTGAGGTTAAGGTTAGGTTTAGGTTAGGTTAGGTTGGGTTAGCTGAGGTTAAGGTTAGGTTTAGGTTAGGTTAGGTTAGGTTAGCTGAGGTTAGGTTACTGTATTTCCCGCCATATAAGACACACCTATAATTTGGCAAGATATATTTAGAAAGAAAAAAAAACTCCTCACTCTCCCTTAAGTTACTGTGAATCCAGCATTACATTTGGCCGCCTTACAATTGTGACTGTGATATTACAAGACATTTCCCTGCCCAAGAACACACATTTGCCAAGGCTTTCGTAGGAGTTGTGGGCATTTCCAGAGGTAGTTTTATGACCCTGGTGGTAGTGTGACCCTTCCTCTGTACCATAAACCTAAAAACACACATTTGACAAGGCTTTCGTAGGAGTTGTGGGCATTTCCAGAGGTAGTTTTATGACCCTGGTGGTAGTGTGACCCTTCCTCTGTACCATGAACCTAAAAACACACATTTGACAAGGCTTTCGTAGGAGTTGTGGGGATTTCCAGAGGTAGTTTTATGACCCTGGTGGTAGTGTGACCCTTCCTCTGTACCATGAACTTAAAGAATCACTCATTGTCTTGTATTACCAGCCCTTATGTTGCTTTGTGCTGTTCTCTGTGTTCAAAGCGTTCCACTGTAGGTTGAAGAGTTACAGTGCTCTCACCCTGACCTACCGAGGGAACTTATATCATGGGGGTGCTACGTTCCTTGGGCGATCTTGGTCTTAATCTTGACTTCCATGGGTGATCTTGGGTCTTAATCTTGACTTCCATGGGTGATCTTGGTCTTAATCTTGACTTCCATGGGTGATCTTGGTCTTAATCTTGACTTCCATGGGTGATCTTGGGTCTTAATCTTGACTTCCATGGGTGATCTTGGTCTTAATCTTGACTTCCATGGGTGATCTTGGGTCTTAATCTTGACTTCCATGGGTGATCTTGGGTCTTAATCTTGACTTCCATGGGTGATCTTGGTCTTAATCTTGACTTCCATGGGTGATCTTGGTCTTAATCTTGACTTCCATGGTGATCTTGGTCTTAATCTTGACTTCCATGGGTGATCTTGGGTCTTAATCTTGACTTCCATGGGTGATCTTGGTCTTAATCTTGACTTCCATGGGTGATCTTGGTCTTAATCTTGACTTCCATGGGTGATCTTGGGTCTTAATCTTGACTTCCATGGTGATCTTGGTCTTAATCTTGACTTCCATGGTGATCTTGGTCTTAATCTTGACTTCCATGGGTGATCTGTGTCTGACTCTTGACTGTCATGGGTGATCTTGGGTCTTAATCTTGACTTACATGGGTGATCTTGGTAATCTTGACTTCCATGGGTGATCTTGGGTCTTAATCTTGACTTCCATGGGTGATCTTGGGTCTTAATCTTGACTTCCATGGGTGATCTTGGTCTTAATCTTGACTTTCATGGGTGATCTTGGGTCTTAATCTTGACTTCCATGGGTGATCTTGGGTCTTAATCTTGACTTCCATGGGTGATCTTGGTCTTAATCTTGACTTTCATGGGTGATCTTGGGTCTTAATCTTGACTTTCATGGGTGATCTTGGTCTTAATCTTGACTTCCATGGGTGATCTTGGGTCTTAATCTTGACTTCCATGGGTGATCTTGGGTCTTAATCTTGACTTCCATGGTGATCTTGGTCTTAATCTTGACTTCCATGGGTGATCTTGGGTCTTAATCTTGACTTCCATGGGTGATCTTGGTCTTAATCTTGACTTCCATGGGTGATCTTGGTCTTAATCTTGACTTCCATGGGTGATCTTGGTCTTAATCTTGACTTCCATGGGTGATCTGGGTCTTAATCTTGACTTCCATGGGTGATCTTGGGTCTTAATCTTGACTTCCATGGGGGTTCTTGGTCTTAATCTTGACTTCCATGGGTGATCTTGGTCTTAATCTTGACTTCCATGGGTGATCTTGGTCTTAATCTTGACTTCCATGGGCGATCTTGGTCTTAATCTTGACTTCCATGGGTGATCTTGGTCTTAATCTTGACTTCCATGGGCGATCTTGGTCTTAATCTTGACTTCCATGGGTGATCTTGGTCTTAATCTTGACTTCCATGGGTGATCTTGGTCTTAATCTTGACTTCCATGGGTGATATTGGGTCTTAATCTTGACTTCCATGGGTGATCTTGGTCTTAATCTTGACTTCCATGGGTGATCTTGGTCTTAATCTTGACTTCCATGGGTGATCTTGGGTCTTAATCTTGACTTCCATGGGTGATCTTGGTCTTAATCTTGACTTCCATGGGTGATCTTGGTCTTAATCTTGACTTCCATGGGTGATCTTGGTCTTAACCTTGACTTCCATGGGTGATCTTGGGTCTTAATCTTGACTTCCATGGGTGATCTTGGTCTTAATCTTGACTTCCATGGGTGATCTTGGGTCTTAATCTTGACTTCCATGGGTGATCTTGGGTCTTAATCTTGACTTCCATGGGTGATCTTGGGTCTTAATCTTGACTTCCATGGGTGGTCTTGGGTCTTAATCTTGACTTCCATGGGTGATCTTGGGTCTTAATATTGACTTCCAGGGTTGATCTTGGGAATTAATCTTTAATTCCGTGGGTGATATTGGTCTTAATCTTGACTTCCATGGGTGATCTTGGTCTTAATCTTGACTTCCATGGGTGATCTTGGGTCTTAATCTTGACTTCCATGGGTGATCTTGGTCTTAATCTTGACTTCCATGGGTGATCTTGGTCTTAATCTTGACTTCCATGGGTGATCTTGGTCTTGATCTTGACTTCCATGGGTGATCTTGGGTCTTAATCTTGACTTCCATGGGTGATCTTGGTCTTAATCTTGACTTCCATGGGTGATCTGGGTCTTAATCTTGACTTCCATGGGTGATCTTGGGTCTTAATCTTGACTTCCATGGGTGATCTGGGTCTTTCAGGGACTGTATATTTACTTTCAAGTAGAAGTAGATTTTTTATTGATTTCAGTCACTCATGTTATGTTTTAATATAGCTATTTTTACAATGAGAGAGAAAAGTGCATTTAGAATAAACACTTTAGTCATCCATGGATATCTGTTTTTTTTCGAACAAGTATCACAGAAAACGTTAGCTGACCGGGCAACTGCACAGAAATACCTCCAGACTAAGCTGCCCATGCCCTCCCCACGGTTGCCAAGCAGAGTCATGTCCTGTCCCGTCTCCTGGGGTCTGTTCCCTTCTCCTATAATTCCTTCCCCTTCTGTCTCTCTCCGGCATATGACCACAGATGTTGCGCCGACTAAACCAAACTTTCCAACTTTTTCCTGTCTCCTGGGGTCTGTTCCCTTCTCGTATAATTCCTTCCCCTTCTGTCTCTCTCCGGCATATGACCACAGATGTTGCGCCCACTAAACCAAACTTTCCAACTTTTTCCTGTCTCCTAGGGTCTGTTCCCTTCTCCTATAATTCCTTCCCCTTCTGTCTCTCTCCGGCATATGACCACAGATGTTGCGCCCACCAATATTGTTCCCATGTAGTAGCTGGTTTAACCCTCCCCGCCAAGGTATACTCAGCACACTGGTGACTGGTGTGCCCCGGCGGTGCTGTGTGCTGTGTTTTGTGTTCATGCCACATCACAGCTCCCGTGTGTGACGCATCTTCTTCTTGTGACATGTGTGGTTATGTCCTCCTCCTCTCTTCTGCTTATTCACACTCTCCGTTTCCATTGCATCACACTGTTCTGTATATCAATCAATCAGAATTTGTGCCTTGGGCGTATACCGCACACTACATCTGGGTCTCTCTCCACCCCCACAGAAGGTACAAATGGATGACGTCGGCGAGGCGGTCATCCTCGACGCGGACGCCAATACGGTCACCACGCCATTCGCCGACGCCGCCAGCCTACCCCCAGAGGTCACCAGCACCCTGAGACGAAACCTCCGCTCGGCGCACAACACGATAGGCGACGGGGTGGCCAGGGCGTTCCTCAGGGCCCTCGTCCAGCTCATCGGGAACTACAAGGAGGCGCTGCAGTTCCGGGAGGACGACAAGAGGATAACATTCAACAGGGAGAGGTTCGTCGCGTTACGTCCGCCGCCGCTGCAAGCCTTCGCCGAGAAAATGCTCCAGCTGCAAATCTTCCAGCAGGTTTGTTTAGGGTGGTGAGGGAGGGGGTTGGGGGGTGGTGTCTGTGTGTGTGTGTGTGTGTGTGTGTGTGTTTTTTCACGTGTATGCTTATAGCGTCGGTAGGCTCTCATGAGGGGCCTGGATGGTGTTCGTCCCCAGCCCGTCATGGCGCAGGCAAGTGTTTATAGTGGCGCCATCTTCTCTTGGCTCATGCTGCCCCCCGGAACTCCTTGATTCACTTGGACGGTTTCCTCTAGAGTTCGGGTTGATGGGTGGTCTTCAGGACAGCATGTGGGTAGTTTTAAGCCACTCGGCAGTGACTGAAAAATCCCAGGTGGTGGCGTGGGGATTCGAACCTGTGTGTTTACCTAGTTGTGTTTACCTAGTTGTGTTTACCTACTTGTGTTTACCTAGTTGTGTTTACCTAGTTGTGTTTACCTAGTTGTGACATACAGGAAAAGAGCTACACTCGCGCTGTCCCGTCTCCATATCCTCTCTTTTCCAACCTTTCCTTAAAATCCTGAATGTTTCTTGCACAAACCACCTCCTCCTGCAGTCCATTCCACAGCTCAATGCTTCTGTTCGGGAAGGTAAACTTTTTCACATCTCGCCTACACGTGGTTGCCCTCAACTTCCTTCCATGTCCTCTCGTTTCTCTCTCGCTCCACACACACACACAGGTCCTCTCTGTCCACCTAACCTAACCTAACATGACCTCACCTGACCTGACCCCATACCCAGCCTAGCACAACTCCACCTAACCTAACCTAACATGACCTCACCTGACCTGACCCCATACCCAACCCCACCTAACCTAACCTAACATGACCTCACCAGACCACCTGACCCCATACCCAACCCCACCTAACCTAACCTAACATGACCTCACCTGACCTAACCTAACATGACCTCACCTGACCTGACCCCATACCTAACTCCACCTACCCTAACCTAACATGACCTCACCTAACCTAACCTAATCTAACCTAACCTAACACAACCCCACCTAACCTAACCTAACATGACCCCACCTAACGTGACCTCACCTGACCTGACCCCATACCCCACAGTTCATCGAGGAGCGGCTGGAGCGTCTCAACTCGGGGCGGCAGACCTCGGATGACTTCGAACTTGAGGTCAACGTACTGGGGGAGCGCGGCGGGTCAAAGGTCAAACAGCAGTATCGGCAGTTCGTGACCAGCGTGAGGAAGGACGGAGGTGCTATCATTAAGACCATGAAGAGCAAGGTCAGTGTGGGGTCAGAGTGGGGTCAGGTAGGGTCTGTATGGGAGATGGAGTGAGGTCATGGATGTCTGTATGGGGGAGAGAAAGAAGGAAGGAGAGGAAGGGAAGGATATGGAAAGGGAGAGGAAGGGAAAGGAAGGGAGAGGAAGGGAGAGGAAGGGAGAGGAAGGGAAGGGAGAGGAAGGGAAAGGAAGGGGGAGGAAGGGAAAGATATGGTAAGGAAGGGAGGGAGAAAGGAAGGAAGGAAGGAGGGAGGGAGGCAGAGGGAATGGCCGAGGAAGGAAGGAAGGAAGGGACAGCTTGTGATATGGGTGTAAGGGAATGGCCGAGGAAGGAAGGAAGGAAGGGACAGCTTGTGATATGGGTGTAAGGGAATGGCCGAGGAAGGAAGGAAGGAACAGCTTGTGATATGGGCGTGAGGAATGGCCAGGAAGGAAGGAAGGGACAGCTTGTGATATGGGTGTGAGGAATGGCGAGGAAGGAAGGAAGGAAGGGACAGCTTGTGATATGGGCGTAAGGGAATGGCCGAGGAAGGAAGGAAGGAAGGGACAGCTTGTGATATGGGTGTAAGGGAATGGCCGAGGAAGGAAGGAAGGAAGGGACAGCTTGTGATATGGGTGTAAGGGAATGGCCGAGGAAGGAAGGAAGGAAGGGACAGCTTGTGATATGGGTGTGAGGAATGGCCGAGGAAGGAAGGAAGGAAGGGACAGCTTGATATGGAGTTACAAGGGAATGGCCGAAGGAAGGAAGGAAGGACAGCTTGTGATATGGGTGAGAGGGCGGGCCGGAAGGAAGGAAGGAGAGAGAGAGAGAGATTCACCAACATAACCTTGCATTACAGACACCCAATTTATAATAAGGAGGTCATTCTTTTCACTTTTCTAACTAACTCTTCATATTGTTGTTTTTATAATGTTATTTGTTTCCCTTGGTACTGTAGATAGCTGTATATGTGTGTGTGTATGTGTGTGTGTATGTGTGTTTGTGTGTAGATTGAACCTTTCCAGCTGTTTTATGTACACTCGAAGACATGAAAACACACACACACACACACACACACACACACACAATTCTCGATATGGAAATGAAGACAACTCAATTTTTTATTTTTTATTTTTTTACAAGTATTTCAACGCATCTTTTCCATTCACACACACATACACACACACACACACACACAGAGACCATTCATGTGCGTGTGTGTGTATGTGTGTGTGCGTCTACAAACACACACACACACACACACACACACACACTCACACAATTCTGGATATGGAAATGAAAACAACTCAATTTTTTTTTTTTACAAGTATTTCAACGCAACTTTTCCATACACACACACACACACACACACACAGAGAACATTCATGTGCGTGTGTGTGTATGTGTGTGTGCGTCTACAAACACACACACACACACACACATACACACACACACACACCTCAAAAAAAACACACATACACACACACACACACCTCAAAAAAAACACACACACAGACACACACACACACACACAGAAACCCCCCAAACTCATGTACGTATTTGCATGTGCTCACTCAACGCGCACATACCCTATAGAGACCCATGCGTAACATCACCTGTTTCTCGCCCCTATAGAGTCCTTTTAAACACCTGAGAGGGAATGAGGCGCCCGTAAGTATCGTTCCGTCTATATTCTCTCCCTCGCACACCTCTGTCTTGGGGTCCGTTCCCGGCACTTGTGGTATCTTACGTTCGTGCGTGCGTTTGTTTGTGTTGGGCGCTGGTAGTGTGTGTGTGTGTGTGTGTGCGTGTGTTCGTTACGCTTATAGATGCTGATGAATGTCCGCTCTTTCCTGGCGTTTATATATATATATATATATATATTTTTTTTTTTTGGTTGATTTTTTGGGGGGACCGCTTCGTTGTGTCTATGGTTGTTGTTGTTGTTGTTGTTGTTGTCCCGGAATTGACTCTTGTTTTTCTTGTTTTCTTGTTATTTTCTTTCTCTTTTCCTGCTTTCGTTTTCTTTTCTTTTTTGTGGTTCCGTATTTTTCTTCATATTTTCTTGTTTTCTTCGACTTTTTCATTTTCTTTTTCTTGTTTTCTTCTTAATTTTCCGTTTTCTTGTTATTTTCTTTCTCTTTTCCTGCTTTTGTTTTCCTCTTTTTGTGTGGTTCCTAATTTTTTTCTTCATTTTCTTCTTGTTTTCTTTTTTTCATTTTTTTTCCTGTTCTTTTTCCATTTTTCTTGTTATTTTCTTTCTCTTTTCCTGCTTTTTTTCTTTTTTTGTGGGTCCTATTTTTTTCTTCATTTTTTTCTTCTTTTCTTGTTTTCTTCGACTTTTTACTTTTCCTTTTCTTTTTTTCTTTTTAATTTTCTGTTTTTCTTGTTATATTCTTTTTCTTTTCCTGCTTTTGTTTTCTTCTTCTTTTTGTGGGTCCTATTTTTTCTTCATTTTTTCTTCTTTTCTTGTTTTCTTAGACTTTTTCATTTTCTTTTTTTTTCTTTTTCTTTTTCTTGTTTTCTTGTTATTTTCTTTCTCTCTTCCTGCTTTTGTTTTCTTCTTTTTTGTGGTTCCAAATTTTTTCTTCATTTTTCTTCCTGTTTTCTTCTACTTTTTCATTGTCTTTTTTTCTTGTTTTCCTTGTTTTCTTGTTATTTTCTTTCTCTTTTCCTGCTTTCGTTTTCCTCTTTTTTGTGGTTCCTAATTTTTTCTTCATTTTTTCTTCTTTTCTTGTTTTCTTCGACTTTTTCTTTTTCTTTTTTTCTTCCTGTTCTTTTTCTGTTTTTCTTGTTATTTTCTTTCTCTTTTCCTGCTTTCGTTTTCCTCTTTTTTGTGGTTCCTAATTTTTTCATTTTTTTCTTGTTTTCTTCTACTTTTTCATTTTCTTTTTCTTTTTTTTCTTCTTTTCCTTTGTCTTCTTGTTGTTCCTTTGTCTATCTTTCTTTTCTTCTTTTCATGGTTAATTTTCTTTTTCTTTCCTTCCTTTCTTTCTTTTCTTTCTTTTTCTTCTTTTTTTTCTTGTATCTTTTCCTTTTCTTCTTTTCTTTCTTTTTCTTCTTTTTTCTGGTATCTTTTCCTTCCCTTTCTTCTTTTCTTTTTTCTTTTTTCTTTTTCTTTCCCTCCTTTCTATCTTTTCTTCTTTTTTTCTTCTTTTTTTGTGGTTTGTTTTTCCTTTCTTCCTTTTCTTCTTTTTTTTCCTCTTTTCTTCCTTTCTTTTCTTCTTTTCTTTCTTTTTTTCTTTCTTTTTTGGGGTTTATTTTCTTTCCCTTTTTTCTTCCTTTCTTTCTCTTTTTCTTCTTTTTTGTGCAATATTCTTTTCTTCTTTTCTTCCACTTTTTCATTTTCTTGTGATTTTTTTTTTCAGTCATTTTCTTTTTCATTCGTTTTTATTTTCTTCATTTTTCTTCCTTTTATTTTCCTTCTTTTTCTGTTATCTTTTTCTTCTCTTGTTTTTGTTTTCCTTCTTTTCTTCCCCTGTCTTCATTTTCTTCTCATGGTAGTTCCTTTTCTTTCCCTCTTTTCTTAATTTCTTTCCTTTCCTTCTTCTTTTCCTGTTATCCTTTCTTCTTTTTCTTTGTTCGTTGTCTTCCTCACTTTCCTCATTGATATATTGTCTTCAGTGTTTGATTTTCTTCTTTTTCTTCTCTCATTTAACCGTCAATCTCTTTTTCTTCTCATCTTTCAAGTCTTTTCTTCTTCTTTTTCTTCGTTCGTTGTCTTCCTCACTTTCCTCATTAATATATTGTCTTCAGTGTTTGATTTTCTTCTTTTTCTTCTTTCTTTTAATCGTCAATCTCTTTTTCTTCTCATCTTTCAAGTCTTTTCTTCTTCTTTTTCTTCGTTCGTTGTCTTCCTCACTTTCCTCATTTATATATTGTCTTCAGTGTTTGATTTTCTTCTTTTTCTTCTTTCTTTTAATCGTCAATCTCTTTTTCTTCTCATCTTTCAAGTCTTTTCTTCTTCTTTTTCTTTGTTCGTTGTCTTCCTCACTTTCCTCATTAATATATTGTCTTCAGTGTTTGATTTTCTTCTTTTTCTTCTTTCTTTTAATCGCCAATCTCTTTTTCTTCTCATCTTTCAAGTCTTTTCTTCTTTTTTCTTTGTTCGTTGTCTTCCTCACTTTCCTCATTAATATATTGTCTTCAGTGTTTGATTTTCTTCTTTTTCTTCTCTCTTTTAACTGTCAATCTCTTTTTCTTTTTATCTTTCCCATCTTCTTCTTTTTCTTCGTTCGTTGTCTTCCTCACTTTCCTCATTGATATATTGTCTTCAGTGTTTGATTTTCTTCTTTTTCTTCTCTCATTTAACTGTCAATCTCTTTTTCTTCTCATCTTTCACGTCTTTTCTTCTTCTTTTTCTTCGTTCGTTGTCTTCCTCACTTTCCTCATTAATATATTGTCTTCAGTGTTTGATTTTCTTCTTTTTCTTCTCTCATTTAACAGTCAATCTCTTTTTCTTCTCATCTTTCACATCTTTTCTTCTTCTTTTTCTTTGTTCGTTGTCTTCCTCACTTTCCTCATTAATATATTGTCTTCAGTGTTTGATTTTCTTCTTTTTCTTCTTTCTTTTAATCGTCAATCTCTTTTTCTTCTTATCTCTCATGTCCTGTATCATCCTATTTTTGCATTAATTTTGCTTCTTTATTCATGGTTCAGTATTGTCTCCAGAATTAAAAGTTTGAAGTTTGCGATTCACCGAGTTTGCAATATATGATTTGACCCGAAAGGAAGAGGAAAAGTCTGCTAACACCGGGTTATTTCACACCTTGTTGTGGTCCTTGGCTCCCATTCTCGCTCTTACCCACCCCTTGGGCCTTTCCGTTGGCCGTGGAAAGCATGGTGAGTGGGGTCCGGGCAGCCAGGCGCGTTTGTGTGAGCAGCCCTGACCGCGCACTGGGCATGAGCAGCTGACGGGTGGCTGATGATGGCGATGGTGATGATGAGTGTCGGGCCCCGCATCGGCGCCACACAAACGGCAATTTCACTGGGGCCCGCGTGTGTTTGGCTGTGTTTGTTGTGGGCCCAGGCTTCTCAATTTGCTAATTCTCACTTTACATATGTTGCGTGGGACTCCCTTCTTTCTTCCATCTCTTTTCCATGCAACATGTGGAAAACAAGAACTGGCAAATTGAGGAGCCCAAATCCACAACAAACACACACACACACACACACACACACACACACACACACACACACACACGGGCCCCAACAAAAACACATGTTCAAGCGGCGCCGATGCAAAGCCCACGCCTCCGACACTCAGCACCACCATCACCATCATCAGCCACCCGTCAGCTGCTCATGCCCAGCGCGCGTCCAGGGCCGTCTGCACACATGCGCTTGGCCACCCGGATGTGTAGCCAAGCACAAGATGTCGATGGTTTTCAATTTCCCCATAAGAATAATGGTTCAAAGTTTGCAATTTCAATGTTTGTGACCCGCGACCGACCTATTTATCGCAAACTTGGAAACAGTACTGTATATATAGTTTTCTTATGTTGGGGACTGTCATTTATTACTCTTTCCTATCTCTATGTGCATTCGTTACGCTTATAATCCCTCCCTCAATCACTCTCATTTGTTTTGTTTTCTCTCATTCGCGTCACTTATACTTCTTTTTCTTTCTTTTTCTCGTGGTATTTATAGTTTTCTTACGTTGGGGTCTATCATTTATTATTTTCCTATCTCTAAGTGCATTCGTTACGCTTATAATCCCTCCCTCAATCACTCTCATTTGTTTTGTTTTCTCTCATTCGCGTTACTTATACTTTTCTTATTTTTCTTTCTTTTTCTCGTGGTATTTATAGTTTTCTTACGTTGGGGTCTATCATTTATTATTTTTCCTATCTATAAGTGCATTCGTTACGCTTATAATCCCTCCCTCAATCACTCTCATTTGTTTTGTTTTCTCTCATTCGCATTACTTATACTTTCTTTTTCTTTCTTTTTCTCGTGGTATTTATAGTTTTCTTACGTTGGGGTCTGTCATTTATATTTTTCCTATCTCTAAGTGCATTCGTTACGCTTATAATCCCTTCGTCAATCACTCTCATTTGTTTTGTTTTTCTCTCATTCGCATTACTTATACTTTTCTTCTTTTTTCTTTCTTTTTCTCGTGGTATTTATAGCTTTCTTACGTTGGGGTCTGTCATTTATATTTTTCCTATCTCTATATGCATTAAACGCTTATAATCCCTCCCTCAATCACTCTCATTTGTTTTGTTTTCTCTCATTCGCATTACTTATACTTTTCTTCTTTTTTCTTTCTTTTTCTCGTGGTATTTATAGTTTTCTTACGTTGGGGTCTGTCATTTATATTTTTCCTATCTCTATATGCATTCGTTACGCTTATAATCCCTCCCTCAATCACTCTCATTTGTTTTGTTTTCTCTCATTCGCATTACTTATACTTTTCTTCTTTTTCTTTCTTTTTCTCGTGGTATTTATAGTTTTCTTACGTTGGGGTCTATCATTTATTATTTTCCTATCTCTAAGTGCATTCGTTATGCTTATAATCCCTCCCTCAATCACTCTCATTTGTTTTGTTTTTCTCTCCTTCGCATTACTTATACTTTCTTTTTCTTTCTTTTTCTCGTGGTATTTATAGTTTTCTTACGTTGGGGTCTATCACTTATTATTTTCCTATCTCTATATGCATTTGTTACGCTTATAATCCCTCCCTCAATCACTCTCATTTGTTTTGTTTTTCTCTCCTTCGTTTTACTTATACTTTCTTTTTCTCGTGGTATTGATAGTTTTCTGACGTTGGGGTCTGTCATTTATTATTTTTTCCCCTGTATTTGTGTGTTTATGTGTCCATGTATATATTGTTGTCTTGTATGTATTGAATGTATGTATATCCATTATGTTTGTATGTATATGTGTTGTGTTCTCTCTCTCTCTCTCTCTCTCTCTCTCTCTCTCTCTCTCTCTCTCTCTCTCTCTCTCTCTCTCTCTCTCTCTCTCTCTCTCTAATCATAAAATAACCTAATTCTCTGATAACGAACCATTCTCTCTCTCTCTCTCTCTCTCTCTCTCTCTCTCTCTCTCTCTCTCTCTCTCTCTCTCTCTCTCTCTCTCTCTCATCCTAAACTAACCTAACCTAATTCTCTGATAACGAACCATTCTCTCTCTCTCTCTCTCTCTCTCTCTCTCTCTCTCTCTCTCTCTCTCTCTCTCTCTCTCTCTAATCCTAAACTAACCTAACCTAATTCTCTTCTCTCTCTCCCTCTCTCTCTCTCTAATCCTAAACTAACCTAACTTAACCTAATTCTCTGATAACAAACCATTCTCTCTCTCTCTCTCTCTCTCTCTCTCTCTCTCTCTCTCTCTCTCTCTCTCTCTCTCTCTCTCTCTCTCTCTCTCTCTCTCTCTCTCTCTCTCTCTCTCTAATCCTAAACTAACCTAACTTAACCTAATTCTCTGATAACGAACCATTCTCTCTCTCTCTCTCTCTCTCTCTCTAATCCTAAACTAACCTAACTTAACCTAATTCTCTGATAACGAACCATTCTCTCTCTCTCTCTCTCTCTCTCTCTCTCTCTCTCTCTCTCTCTCTCTCTAATCCTAAACTAACCTAACTTAACCTAATTCTCTGATAACGAACCATTCTCTCTCTCTCTCTCTCTCTCTCTCTCTCTCTCTCTCTCTCTCTCTCTCTCTCTCTCTCTCTCTCTCTCTCTCTCTCACGACCTTTGACCCGTAAAAGCTTAGGTCACAGGTCAGCTTGGTATTACCGCATCATTGATTTTTTTTATTATTATTATTAACATGATTATATTTCCACCTCAAAATCGGCTGCTGTATTTCTTCTCATTATTTTGCCTTCCTCTGCTTTTATTTATCTCTCTCTAGTCCACTCCTTTACACACACACACACACACACACACACACACACATCTTTCTTTCTCCTTCCTCCCTTTCCTTCTCCCAATCATCTCCGTTCTTCCTCATACCTCTCTCTCTCTCTCTCTTAACACACACACACACACACACACACATCTTTCTTTCTCCTTCCTCCCTTTCCTTCTCCCAATCATCTCCGTTCTTCCTCATACTTCTCTCTCTCTCTTTCTTAACACACACACACACACACACACACACTCACACACACACACACATACAGAAAGTTGGAAAGAATACAAAGAGCAGCGACTAAATTACCGGAAACTCTGAGGGAACGTACTTATGAAGAAAGACTGGAGAAATTTGGACTAACAACACTGGAGAGCAGAAGAGAGAGAGGGGACCTAATAGCATTGTACAGGATACACGAGGGATTGGAGAAATTGGGACTAACAACACTGGAGAGCAGAAGAGAGAGAGGGGACCTAATAGCATTGTACAGGATACACGAGGGATTGGAGAAATTGGACAGGGAAGACCTAGTGGTACGTGACAGAAGTGTGACAAGAGGCAACGGTAAGAAATTGAAGAAGAGCGACTGTAGGAGAGACATCAGGAAATACAGTTTAGAAGCATAACAACATGGAACGGACTTGCCGAGGAGACTGTGTGTGCAAAAACGATTCATGAATTCACAGCGTTATGGAGACGGGACAGCACGAGACTAGTACGCGTCTTTTCCTGTATTTCACAACTAGGTAAACACACACACACACACACACACACAGAGGGGAGACATAATACAAATCTACAAATTATTAAGCAAAATGGAAGAAGTAGACAACGAAGGGTAACTATTGAAAGATGGAACACACCGAGGGCACAGTAAAAAATAGAGGAAGGGAAGATACTTGAGAGACAGAAAGAAACATAGCTTCCCGCAAAGAAACATAGAGGTTCGGAACAGACTAAGTGAGGATGTAGTATCAGTGAGGAGTATGCAATGCTTTAACCTGGTAGCAGTGGGATCATGTTTCGTAGTGGTCCCCCAAGCGAGAAAAATGAGAAAAAATCACCCCTCACACAAACCATTTCATAATATATATCAAAGCTTCCCGGTAACCTTTTCCTACAAGCATTTTTTTCAAGCTTTCAGAACATTCCTCTTAAGCCTTTTCCATGTATCTTTCTCTCACAAGCTTTTTACATATATAGAGGGGCTGTTTTCTTCTTCCAATCAGCTTTTTACAATACTGTTCTCCTATCAAGCTTTCATACAAACACACACACACACATCTGTTAAATCCAAGCTTACACAGAACGAGGCTTTTTACAATCATTATGGGTCTGTTTCTTCCAGTCCTATCAAGCTTTTTCACAAACACACACACACACATATCTTTTAAATCCAAGCTTACACAGAACGAGGCTTTTTACAATCATTATGGGGCTGTTTCCTTCTTCCAATCCTATCAAGCTTTTTCACAAACACACACACACACACATCTGTTAAACCCAAGCTTACACAGAACGAGGCTTTTTACAATCATTAGGGGCTGTTTCCTTCTCCCAGTCCTATCAAGCTTTTTCACAAACACACACACATATCTTTTAAATCCAAGCTTACACAGAACGAGGCTTCTTACAATCATTAGGGGGCTGTTTCCTTCTTCCAATCCTATCAAGCTTTTTCACAAACACACACACATACATATCTTTTAAATCCAAGCTTATACCGGGCTTG
>NC_066577.1:5182847-5187847 GCF_024679095.1 Eriocheir sinensis
TCCTTTCCCTCTCCTTACCTTCCCTTCCTTTCCCTTCCCTTCCCTTCCCTTCCCTTACCTTACCTTACCTTCCTTTCCCTCTCCTTACCTTCCCTTCCTTTCCCTTCCCTTCCTTTCCCTTCCCTTTCTTTCCCTTCCCTTTCTTTCCCTTCCCTTCCTTTCCCTTCCCTTTCCCTTCCCTTCCCTTACCTTACCTTACCTTCCTTTCCCTCTCCTTACCTTCCCTTCCTTTCCCTTCCCTTCCTTTCCCTTCCCTTTCTTTCCCTTCCCTTCCTTTCCCTTCCCTTTCCCTTCCCTTCCCTTACCTTACCTTACCTTCCTTTCCCTCTCCTTACCTTCCCTTCCTTTCCCTTCCCTTCCTTTCCCTTCCTTTCTTTCCTTCCTTTCTTTCCTTCCTTCCTTTCCTTCCTTTCCTTCCCTTACCTTACCTTACCTTCCTTTCCCTATCCTTACCTTCCCTTCCTTTCCCTTCCCTTTCTTTCCTTCCTTTCTTTCCCTTCCCTTTCTTTCCTTCCCTTTCCTTCCTTTCCCTTCCCTTTCCCTTACCTTACCTTACCTTCCTTCCTCTCTTTCCTTCCTTCCTTTCCTTCCTTCCTTCCTTCCCTTTCTTTCCTTCCTTTCTTTCCTTCCCTTCCTTTCCTTCCTTCCTTTCTTTCCCTTCCTTTACCTTCCCTTTCATTCCCTTCCCTTTCCCAACCCTTCCCTTCCCTTCCCTTCCTTTTCCTTCCCTTTCCATCTCATCCCTACCCTTCCCAACCCTTCCCTTCCCTTCCCATTCCTTCCCATCCCGTACCTCTACTTCCCAACCCTTCCCTCTCTACCCCATCCCTTCCCACCCCATCTCCGTCCCTTCCTACCCCTTCCCCAGGTCACGAAGGGCGGTAAGCAGGTTAAGGAGAAAGGGAGACAGACGTACAAGGAATTTCGGGGCAGACTCAAAGACCTCCAGCAGCTGAGAGATGACGGCAGGCCTACCACATGGGTGAATGGTGAGTGTGGGAGGGAAGGGAAGGGAAGGGATGGAAAGGGAAGGAAGGAAGAAAGGATGAAGGAAGGATGAAAGGAAGGAAGGGAAGGATGGAAAGGAAGGAAGAAAGGAAGGGAAGGAAACAGAGCAGAAGGAAAGGGAAGGGAAGGGAACATAAAGGAAGGGAAGGGAAGAGAGGGGAGGGGAAGGGGCAGTGAGGGAAAGGAAGGGAAGGGAAGGAAAGAGAAGTAAAGGGAAGGGAAGGGAAATAGAAGGAAAATGAAGGGAACAGAAGGGAAGGGAAGAGAACGAAGGGTGTGTGTGAAGGGCGAAGGGGTGTTGTATATGTTTGTTTGTTTGTTTGTTTGTTTGTTGTTTTATTCCTTCTTTCCCTCCTTTTCTCTTCCTCCTTTTCCTCCGTTCCGTTCTGTTGACCTTTTATTGAGCTCCTTTTTCCTATGTTTTAAGTAATTACAATTTTTTTTATAGTTTTTTTAGTTAAGTTTATTTGGTTTTATATTTGGTTCCACAACCCTGCATTGTGGCACTAAAAAAATGATGGTCTATTAATCAATCAATCAATCCACTTCCCTTCCCTTCCCTTTCTATCCCTTCCCTTTCCTTCCCTTCTACCCTGTTCCCTTCTCTTCCCTTCCCTTCCCTTTCCATCCCTTCTCTTCTGTTCCATTCCCTTCCCTTTCCTTTCCATCCCTCCTCTTCTGTTCCCTTCCCTTCCCTTTCCTTCCCATTTCCTTCTCTTTCCTTTCCATCCCTTCCCTTCCCTTTCCATCCCTCCTCTTCTGTTCCATTCCCTTCCCTTCCCTTTCCATCCCTTCCCTTCCCTTTCCATCCCTCCTCTTCTGTTCCATTCCCTTCCCTTTCCTTCCCTTCCCTTTCCATTTCCTTCTCTTTCCTTTCCATCCCTTCCCTTCCCTTTCCATCCCTCCTCTTCTGTTCCATTCCCTTCCCTTACCTTTCCATCCCTTCCCTTCCCTTTCCATCCTCCTCTTCTGTTCCATTCCTTCCCTTCCTTTCCATCCCTCCTCTTCTGTTCCATTCCCTTCCTTTCCTTTCCATCCTTCCTTCCTTTCCATCCTCTTCTGTTCCATTCCTTCCTTCCTTTCCATCCTTCCCTTCCCTTTCTATCCCTTCACTTGTGTTCCATTCTCTTCTCTTACCTTTTCTTCCCTTCCCTTCCCTTTCCATCCCTTCTCTTCTGTTCCATTCCCTTCCCTTCCCTTTCCATCCCTCCTCTTCTGTTCCATTCCCTTCCCTTCCCTTTCCATCCCTCCTCTTCTGTTCATTCCCTTCCTTCCCTTTCCATCCCTCCTCTTCTGTTCCATTCCCTTCCCTTCCCTTTCCATCCCTCCTCTTCTGTTCCATTCCCTTCCCTTTCCTTTCCATCCCTTCCCTTCCCTTTCCATCCCTCCTCTTCTGTTCCATTCCCTTCCCTTCCCTTTCCATCCCTTCCCTTCCCTTTCCATCCCTCCTCTTCTGTTCCATTCCCTTCTCTTTCCTTTCCATCCCTTCCCTTCCCTTTCCATCCCTCCTCTTCTGTTCCATTCCCTTCCCTTCCCTTTCCATCCCTCCTCTTCTGTTCCATTCCCTTCCCTTCCCTTTCCATCCCTCCTCTTCTGTTACATTCCTTCCCTTCCTTTCCATCCCTCCCCTTCCGTTTCATTCCCTTCCCTTTCCTTTCCATCCCTCCTCTTCTGTTCCATTCCCTTCCCTTCCCTTTCCATCCCTCCTCTTCTGTTCCATTCCCTTCCCTTCCCTTTCCATCCCTCCTCTTCTGTTCCATTCCCTTCCCTTCCCTTTCCATCCCTCCTCTTCTGTTCCATTCCCTTCCCTTTCCTTTCCATCCCTCCTCTTCGCTTACATTCCCTTCCCTTCCCTTTCCATACCTACTCTTCTCTTCCATTCCCTTCCTTCCTTTCCATCCCTCCTCTTCTGTTCCATTCCTTCCTTTCCTTTCCATCCTTCCTTCCCTTGCCATCCCTCCTCTTCGGTTCCATTCCCTACACTTGGCTTCCCATCCCGTCCCTTCCCTTTCCATCCCTCCTCTTCTGTTCCATTCCCTTCCCTTTCCTTTCCATCCCTTCCCTTCCCTTTCCATCCCTTCCCTTCCCTTTCCATCCTTCCTTCCTTTCCATTCCTTCCTTCCTTCCATCCCTCCTCTTCTGTTCCATTCCCTTCCCTTCCCTTTCCATCCCTCCTCTTCTGTTCCATTCCCTTCCCTTCCCTTTCCATCCCTCCTCTTCTGTTCCATTCCTTCCTTCCTTTCCATCCCTCCTCTTCTGTTCCATTCCTTCCCTTTCCTTTCCATCCCTCCTCTTCATTCCATTCCCTTCCTTCCTTTCCATCCCTCCTCTTCTGTTCCATTCCCTTCCTTTCCATCCCTCCTCTTCTGTTCCCTTCCCTTCCCTTTCCATCCCTTCCCTTCCCTTTCCATCCCTCCTCTTCTGTTCCATTCCCTTCCCTTTCCTTTCCATCCCTTCCCTTCCCTTTCCATCCCTCCTCTTCTGTTCCATTCCCTTCCCTTTCCTTTCCATCCCTTCCCTTCCCTTTCCATCCCTTCCCTTCCCTTTCCATCCCTTCCCTTCCCTTTCCATTCCCTTCCCTTCCCTTTCCATCCCTTCCCTTCCCTTTCCATTTCCTTCTCCTTCCTTTCCATCCCTTCCCTTCCCTTCTGTTCCATTCCCTTCCCTTTCCTTTCTTTCCTTCCTTCCTTTCCATCCTTCCTTCCTTTCCATTCCTTCCCTTCCTTTCCATCCTTCCTTCCCTTTCCATCCCTCCTCTTCTGTTCCCTCCCCTTCCCTTTCCTTTCCATCCCTTCCCTTTCCATCCCTCCTCTTCTGTTCCATTCCCTTCCCTTTCCTTTCTTTCCCTTCCCTTCCCTTTCCATCCCTTCCCTTCCCTTTCCATCCCTCCTCTTCTGTTCCATTCCCTTCTCTTTCCTTTCCATCCCTTCTCTTTCCTTTCCATCCCTTCAATTTCCTTTACATCCCTTCCCTTCTGTTCCATTCCCTTCCCTTTCCTTTCTTTCCCTTCCCTTCCCTTTCCATCCCTTCCCTTCCCTTTCCATCCCTTCTCTTCTGTCCTGTTCCATTCCCTTCTCTTTCCTTTCCATCCCTTCCCTTCCCTTTCCATCCCTTCTCTTCTGTTCCATTCCCATCCCTTCCCTTTCCATCCCTTCTTTTCTGTTCCATTCCCTTCTCTTTCCTTCCCTTTCCATCTCTTCCCTTCTGTTCCATTCCCTTCTCTTCCCTTTCCATCCCTTCCCTTTCCATCCCTTCCCTTCTCTTCCATTCCCTTCCCATCCCTTCCCTTCTCTTCCATTCCCTTCCCATCCCTTCCCTTCCCATCCCTTCCCTTCTGTCCCGTTCCCTTCCCTTCCCTTCTGTTCCATTCCCTTCTCTTTCCTTTCCATCCCTTCCCTTCTGTCCTGTTCCCTTCTCTTCCCTTCTCTTCCCTTCCCTTTCCATCCCTTCTCTTCTGTTCCATTCCCTTCTCTTTCCTTTCCATCCCTTTCCTTCCCTTTCTTTTCCTTCCCTTCCCTTCCCTTCCTTTCCCTCCTAAATCTTTCCTTTCCTTCCCTTTCCATCCCTTCCCTTCCCTTCCCTTCCCTCTCCTTCCTAAACCTTTCCTTCCCTTCCCTTCCCTTCCTAACCCTCCCCTTCCTTTCCCTTCCCTTTGATTCCCTTCCTTGCCTTCCCTTTCCATCACTTCCTTTCCCTTTCCTTCCCTCTCCTTCCTAAACCTTCCCTTCCCTTCCCTTCCCTTCCTAACCCTCCCCTTCCTTTCCCTTCCCTGTCCTTCTTAAACCTTTCCTTCCCTTCCCTTCCCTTCCCTTCCTAACCCTCCCCTTCCTTTCCCTTCCCTTCGATTCCCTTCCTTCCCTTCCCTTTCCATCACTTCCCTTCCCTTTCCTTCCCTCTCCTTCCCTTCCCTTCCCTTCCTAACCCTCCCCTTCCTTTCCCTTCCCTCTCCTTCTTACACCAATCCCCCATTCCCTTCCTCTCCCAACCCCATC
>NC_066577.1:5190347-5257847 GCF_024679095.1 Eriocheir sinensis
TATTATTATTATTATTCAGGAGAAATGGAGGAAATTATACGAGCGCGACTGGAACAGAGAGGCGAGGAGGAGGAGGAGGAGGAAGACGAGGAAGACGAAGATGGAGAGGAGGAGGAGGAAGAAGAGGAAGATGACGGACTAGAAGACAGCACGAGTAGAAGTACTAGCAACAGCAGCAGCACCTCGAACAGCACCCGAAATAGCATTAAGAAAAATAGCACCCAGTATCTCTCTAGTCTTCCTCCTCTGCCTGCTCCTGCTGCGGCCTCTCCTGCTGAGCCTTCTGCTGCCGCTACTGGTGCTCCCCCGCCCCCTCATGCTGCGGTGTCCTCTTCCCTAGCGAATAAGAAGGTGAGTCATTTGTACAGGTAACTCGATTTACGCGACAATGTAAATCAAACAAGAGGTAGGTTGGCTCCGCTCAGGACAGGATGTTTTCCACTGCCAAGGAACGATTACTGTCCTCCTTGAGTAAGTGGGATGGGGCGTGTGGCGTGTGAGGTCCTGGCAGTAATACAGGTAACTCTCGATTTACGCGAGTATTGTGTCCTTGAAGAGGTGGCGTAAATCAAAAACAATGTAAATCAAACAAGAGGTAGGTTGGCTCCGCTCAGGCCAGGATTTTTTCCACTGCCAAGGAACGATTACTATCCTCCTTGAGTAAGTGGGATGGGGCGTGTGGCGTGTGAGGTCCTGGCAGTACAGGTAACTCTCGATTTACGCGAGTATTGTGTCCTTGAAGAGGTCGCGTAACTCAAAAACAATGTAAATCAAACAAGAGGTAGGTTTGTACCTTTATTGCCTACTGTATCACTCTGACTCCTCTCCCTCTCATGGTTCCTCCTCTGGCTGCCCTTCCCCTCGTGGTAGCACAGCAGCGAGGGTGTTGTTGTTGTTGCTGAGTAGCGTGGCAGCGTGGGTACTGTATTGTTGTTCAAGTGGCGCGCAGTAAGAACTGAGCTCAGCTGTGTGGCCGTGTGAGTCCAGTTGCGTGAGACATCTGGTGGCCACTCCATAAAATATCGCGTATAAGTGAAAAAAAACGTGTATATTAAACATTTATTTGGATTTTGGACCCCGCGTTATTTCAAAAACGCGTAAACCAAACTCGCGTAAATCGAGAGTTACCTGCATTAGAGTTAAGGTTTCCCTGACTATCAACCCTTTCCGTTCCCGTGATGAATTTTACCGACACGAGATTTTTTCTGGGGCGGATGGAGGATGATTTTTTTTCGTCACTCTGAAAAAGTTTCCTTGAACGTTAAAAATGAAATCTGTCTCAACCCGTCACCTTTGTAAACAAACCACCCATGTCATTGTTTTCTACCTCTTAGGAAATCAGAGAAACAGAGATATGGGTATAGAACTGAGGCTGTCTTGTTCTCTTAATACTCTCAACTCTTAACTTTCCGAGTCACTCATAGAAGGCAGGAAAGGGAGGCTGTTTGGAAGGTATATTTGGAAGGGGTCGTTCAGAAGAGAGAAACAGAGATATGGGTAAAATAACTGTGTCTTGTTCTCTTAATACTCCCATCTCTTAATTTTCTGAGTCACTCATAGAAGGCAGGAAAGGGAGGCTGTTTGGAAGGTATATTTGGAAGGGGTCGTTCAGAAGAGAGAAATAGAGATATGGGTATAGAACTGAGTGTCTTGTTCTCTTAATACTCTCAACTCTTAACTTTCCGAGTCACTCATAGAAGGCAGGAAAGGGAGGGTGTATGGAAGGTATATTTGGAAGGGGTCGTTCAGAAGAGAGAAACAGAGATATGGGTATAGAACTAAGTGTCTTGTTCTCTTAATACTCTCAACTCTTAACTTTCCGAGTCACTCATAGAAGGCAGGAAAGGGAAGCTGTTTGGAAGGTATATTTGGAAGGGGACATTCAGAGGAGAGAAACAGAGATATGGGTATAGAACTAAGTGTCTTGTTCTCTTAATACTCTCAACTCTTAACTTTCTGAGTCACTCATAGAAGGCAGGAAAGGGAGGGTGTATGGAAGGTATATTTGGAAGGGGGCGTTCAGAAGAGAGAAATAGAGATATGGGTAAAATAACTGTGTCTTGTTCTCTTAATACTCTCAACTCTTAACTTTCCGAGTCACTCATAGAAGGCAGGAAAGGGAGGCTGTATGGAAGGTATATTTGGAAGGGGACGTTCAGAGGAGAGAAACAGAGATATGGGTACAGAACTAAGTGTCTTGTTCTCTTAATACTCTCAACTCTTAACTTTCCGAGTCACTCATAGAAGGCAGGAAAGGGAGGCTGTATGGAAGGTATATTTGGAAGGAGTCGTTCAGAAGAGAGAAACAGAGATATGGGTATAGAACTGAGTGTCTTGTTCTCTTAATACTCCCATCTCTTAACTTTCCGAGTCACTCATAGAAGGCAGGAAAGGGAAGCTGTATGGAAGGTATATTTGGAAGGGGTCGTTCAGAAGAGAGAAACAGAGATATGGGTAAAATAACTGTGTCTTGTTCTCTTAATACTCTCAACTCTTAACTTTCCGAGTCACTCATAGAAGGCAGGAAAGAGAAGCTGTTTGGAAGGTATATTTGGAAGGGGGCGTTCAGAGGAGAGAAACAGAGATATGGGTACAGAACTGCAGCTGTCTTTTCTCTCATACTGTCATCTCTTCATTTTCATTATATTCATTTCATAATATATATCAAAGCATTTGTGATCAGTTTATGCATCATCCATTCTTTGGGGTTTATATCATGGCACAAATTTGGCCCGTCGCTGCTACACGGTAAAGCCACAAATTTGGCCCGTCACTGCTACACGGTAAAGCCTCAAATTTGGCCCGTCGCTGCTACACGGTAAAGCCACAAATTTGGCCCGTCGCTGCTACATGGTAAAGCCACAAATTTGGCCCGTCGCTGCTACATGGTAAAGCCACAAATTTGGCCTGTCGCTGCTACACGGTAAAGCCACAAATTTGGCCTGTCACTGCTACATGGTAAAGCCACAAATTTGGCCCGTCACTGCTACATGGTAAAGCCACAAATTTGGCCCATCGCTGCTACACGGTAAAGCCACAAATTTGGCCCATCGCTGCTACACGGTAAAGCCACAAATTTGGCCCGTTGCTGCTACTGGGTTAATTTGTCATCCGTAAGCTTTCCAGCCCTTATACAATCCAGCAGAAATGGGTGTTAGCATAAGGATGTAGGGAAAACTTGAGGCTAAAAAGTTCCACGCCATACAAGCCGTCATCTCTTACTGGAGGGAGAGGAGGGAGGGAGCGGGGAAGATATACGTCACTACCAGACACACGATTCTCGCCTCATGTACCTTTGTGATGATATGGGAGGCAAACACAGCAATACCTTGGTTGACGAGTGCCGAGTGTTTTGATTTACCAGCAAAACAAATCACTAAAAATGCCTTGGTTTGTGAGCGGTGTCTTGGTGTGCGAGGATCCTGTTTGTTCGGGGCGAAGATGTGAGTGTGGGTTCCCTTTGTTTGCCGCAAGACGAGAGTGCTCAGAGCGGAAAATAGGAGTGGGGTCTCGGTCTGCATTGTACAGTCACAGAGGCAGACCCGCGCAGTGCTGTCCACTTACATTTGTGGTCTGGTGTGCGATCTTTGGTTGGTATTATAAGACAGTTTTCGCTTCTCACATCCACTATTTATAAAGGTCAAAGAAGGGGTCAGTTGGGTTCTAATGAGTGTTTCCTTAGGTTCACGGTACAGAGGAAGGGTCAAACTAACACCAGGGTCATAAAACTACTCCTGCAAATGCCCACAACTCCTACGAAAGCCTTGTCAAATATGTGTTCTTTGGCAGCGAAATGTCTTATAATGCGACCGTTTGTGTTTTCAGTACTATGGTGTGTGATCTTGTTTTGGTCTACGAGTTTTATGGTTAGCGAGCAAATTTCCGCAACAAATTCAGCTTGTTAACCGAGGTATGACTGTTTAAGGTTGTTCTGTTAGTCTCAATGTTTGGATTCTGATTATCTGCGCAAACTGTACCCTGACCTGACCCCTGTGACCTAACCTGACCCCTGTGTGACCCTAACCCCTGACCCCTGTGTGACCCAAACCCCTGACCCCTGTGTGACCCTAACCCCTGACCCCTGTGTGACCCTAACCCCTGACCCTTGTGTGACCCAAACCCCTGAGCCTAACCTAATCTCCCTTGACCTTGTGTGTGTGTGTGTTTGTCCTCTGTTAGTTCAGTTGTGTGACCTCTGAGTGACCCCCTAACCTAACCTAACCTATCCTGACCCTGTTTGTGTGACCTTATCTTACCCCCTGACCTCTGAGTGACCCTTAACCTAACCTAACCTGACCTTGTGTGTGTTTTCAGTCCTCCCCAGTCAGTGTTTGTGTGACCTTATCGTGCCCCCTGACCTAACCTAACCTATCCTGACCCTGTTTGTGTGACCTTATCTAACCCCTGACCTGACCTAACCTAACCTATCCTGACCCTGTTTGTGTGACCTTATCTTACCCCTGACCTAACCTAACCTAACCTAACCTGACCCTGTTTGTGTGACCTTATCTAACCCCTGACCTGACCTAACCTAACCTATCCTGACCCTGTTTGTGTGACCTTATCTTACCCCTGACCTAACCTAACCTAACCTAACCTGACCCTGTTTGTGGGACCTTATCTTGCCCCCCGACGTCACCTCACCCGGTCTGACCTGTGTGTGTGTGTGTGTTTCAGTCGTCATCCATCAGTGCATCCACCCTCCTGGCCCTGTGTCTGGAGCCGGCTGAGTGGATGATGAGCATGGGCAATGTATACCGCCCGGTGAGTGAGTCTTTTTGCGGATGAGTTGCGATGCAGTTTGTCAACCGCTGTTCGTTGCTATTTCCGCTAGCTGTCCCATCCCTGCCCCTCCTCCTCCTCCTCCTCCTCTTCCATCTCTTCCTTGTCCTGTTTCCCTTCCTCCTCCTCCTCCTCTTCTTCCATCTCTTCCTTGTCCTGTTTCCCTTCCTCCTCCTCCTCCTCCTCCTCTTCTTCCATCTCTTCCTTGTCCTGTTTCCCTTCCTCCTCCTCCTCCTCTTCTTCCATCTCTTCCTTGTCCTGTTCCCCTTCCTCCTCCTCCTCCTCCTCCTCTTCTTCCATCTCTTCCTTGTCCTGTTTCCCTTCCTCCTCCTCCTCCTCCTCCTATAAAGAACTGTCTGTCTCTTTCATCTCTATCGTTTTCCTCCTTCCTTTCCTCCTCCTCCTCCTCCTCCTCCTCTTCTTCCATCTCTTCCTTGTCCTGTTTCCCTTCCTCCTCCTCCTCCTCCTCCTCCTCCTCCTCGAAAAACTCTTATTTATCTCTTTCATCTCTATCGTTTTCCTCCTTCCTTTCCTCTTCCTCCTTCCTCCTCCTCTTCCTCCTCCTCCTTTTCTCTTCCTTGTCCTGTTTCCCTTCCTCCTCCTGCTCTTCCTCCTCCTCCAAGGTCTGCTGTTGTTTGTTCTTCTTTTGTGTTTCTTTGTGTTCCTCCTCCTAAAAAATACTGCCTATCTCTTTCATCTCAATCTTTTTCCTCTGTCCTTTCCTCCTCCTCCTCCTCTTCCTCCTCCTCCTCCTCCTCCTCCTCCTCCTCCTCCTCCTCCTCCTCCTCCTAACCTATACCCTACAGCGACCATACCCAAAAGCCCGCCTTAGCCCTGCCCAGTCAAGCCTCCCGCTGTTCCGCTCCCCGCCACAGCATTCCGTAACATTGACAGCCACAGAGACAGCAGACGAGACCGACACGCCAGTCTGTATAGATGAGACGTTAGTGTTTGTGAGGTTTTGAGATCGGTTCGGCTTTCTCCTCGTACCTTCCAACTAAATCACACTGGAGAAATACAGAAACCTTGATAAAAGTGGAGATAGAAGAGAAACGAAGAGGAGGAGGAAGAAAAGGAAAACAGGAGAGGAAAGAGGAAAGATTTGGCTATTTTCTGGTTCAAGAGGAAGAGAGGAAGAGGTGGATGAAAATGGAGATAATGGAGGGAACTTGAGGGAGGAGGAACTCAAGCTTGTCAGTTCTTTCCTTCCCTATTTTTTCCCTTCCTTCCTTCTTTCCTTTCCTTTCCTTTCCTTCCTTCCTTCCTTCCTTCCTTCCTTCCTTCCATTCCCTTCCCTTCCTTCCTTCCTTCCTTTCCCTTCCTTCCTTCCTTCCTTTCCTTTCCTTTCCTTCCTTCCTTTCCTTTCTTCCCTTCCCTTCCTTCCTTCCTTCCTTCCTTCCTTCCTTTCCTTCCTCCTCCTTTTCCTAACCTTTTTCTCTCCTTCATTCTCTCCTTCACTTCTTTCCCTGCTTCCCTTCCTTCCTTCCTCCCTTGGGACGGAGGAAGAGAGGGCGAGAATGGAGGAGGAGGAGGAGGTTAGGAAAGGGAGGGAAGAAGGAAGGGAAGGAATGAAGGAAAGAAGGATAAAAGGTTATGAAAGGGAAGGAAGAAGGAAGGAAGGAAGGAAGACACAGATGACCAGAAATATAGAACGTCATAGAAGAGGAAGAACAAGAACAAGGAATAAGCAAGGAAGGAGAGAAGGGGAAGGAAGGAAGGAAGGAACAGATGAACAGAAAGATTGAACGTCATAGAGGAAGAAGAAGAAGAAGGAAGGAGAGAAAGGAAAGTAAAATTAGCCTCGCAAACACTGAACCACATCTAAACAATCTTGCGTATAGCTCGACAGCGAACAGCCGCAGTAGAACACTCCCCTCGCTGTGATGTAGCCTAGAGAGTGCCGTGTCTTGAAGCGCTGTGAGTGGAAATGGGGAGAGAGTTCGTCCCCCTTCCCGTGTCTTCTTGCAAAATAAAACCCATATCTGGCTGTATATTTAACCCGTTTTGAGTGGATATGGGGAGAGAGTTCGTCCCCTTTCCCGTGTCTTCTTGCAAAATAAAACCCATATCTGCCTGTATATTTAACCCGTTTTGTATGGATATGGGGATAGAGTTAGTACCCCTATCCGTGTCTTCTTGCAAAATAAAACCCATATCTGCCTGTATATTTAACCCGTTTTGAGTGGATATGGGGAGAGAGTTAGTACCCCTATCCGTGTCTTCTTGCAAAATAAAACCCATATCTGGCTGTATATTTAACCCGTTTTGAGTGGATATGGGGATAGAGTTAGTACCCTTTCCCGTGTCTTCTTGCAAAATAAAACCCATATCTACTTGTATATTTAACCCGTTTTGAGTGGATATGGGGAGAGAGTTCGTCCCCCATCCCGTGTCTTCTTGCAAAATAAAACCTATATCCGCCTGTATATTTAACCCGTTTTGAGTGGATATGGGGAGAGAGTTCGTCCCCCTTCCCGTGTCTTCTTGCAAAATAAAACCTATATCCGCCTGTATATTTAACCCGTTTTGAGTGGATATGGGGATGGAGTTAGTACCCCTATCCGTGTCTTCTTGCAAAATAAAACCCATATCTGCCTGTATATCTAACCCGTTTTGAGTGGATATGGGGAGAGAGTTCGTCCCCCATCCCGTGTCTGCTTGCAAAATAAAACCTATATCCGCCTGTATATTTAACCCGTTTTGAGTGGATATGGGGATAGAGTTAGTACCCCTATCCGTGTCTTCTTGCAAAATAAAACCCATATCTGCCTGTATATTTAACCCGTTTTGAGTGGATATGGGGAGAGAGTTCATCCCCCATCCCGTGTCTGCTTGCAAAATAAATCACATATCCGGCTATGTATATCGAACTAGTGTGTGTGGATATGGGGAAATGGGGGGTAAGGTTAGTCCGCTTATCCATGTCTCCTTGCAAGATAAATCACACATATCCGCCTGTGATAATTAACTAGTTTGAGTGGATATCTGGACATGGGGGTAAGGCTTAGTCTCCCCGTATCTTGCAAAATAAATCACATAAGTGCCTGTATATTTAACCTGTTTTAAGTGGATATACGGAAATGTAGATACAGTACAGAGCCTCGTGTGTGTGTGTGTGTGTGTGTGTGTGTGTTCCTGCAAAATAAGTCACATATTTGCCTGTATACTTAAGCAATTTTAAGAGGAAATGCAGAAATGTGAGTATAGTTCCCTTCTCTTGTCTTGCAAAATAAGTCACATATTTCCCTGTACACTTAAGCGATATTAAGAGGAAATACAGAAATGTGAGTATAGTTCCCTTCCCGTGTCTTGCAAAATAAGTCACATATTTCCCTGTACACTTAAGCGATATTAAGAGGAAATACAGAAATGTGAGTATAGTTCCCTTCCCGTGTCTTGCAAAATAAGTCACATGCCGTATTTCCCGCCATTAAAACGCACTTTAAAAAAAAACGCATATTAAAAAAAATTAAATAGCACTGTGAACGATTTAAAAGGAAGAGCGTTGTGTTGTGAATGATAGCAGGGATCATATTTCTTTATTTTTTTAATTTTTTATTTTTTTTACGACAAAGGAGGCAGCTCAAGGGCACACAAAAAAAACAATAACAAAAAGAAACCCCGCTAATTGCTGCTCCCATAAAAGAACCAGAAGAGGCGGCCAAACGCAAGGTCAAATTCGGGAGGAGAGGTGTCCTGATACCCTCCTCTTGGAAGATTTCAAGTCATAGGCAGGTCCCTCTAAGCGAGAAAATTCACCCCTCACACAAACCATTTCATAACACAGTCGCCCCTCAAATAGTACAGGGGTTAGAGACTCAGGACCCCCGTACTATTCGAAAATCCGTATAATATTATTGCCCCCCGCCCCCCCCCTTAGAAACACCCCTGGGCTGCGTTTGAGAGAGGGAATCGGGACTTTCGGAACGTCCCGAGTGCTCTCAAACGCATGACACGACAGCACGAGTTGCCAGCTTGGTACGTTCGTTCCGCTCCCGGCTTTGAGAGGTGGAACGCTTCTGTGCCACCCCAAACAAACACATAAGTGATTCCATTGCATCAGGAAGATCAGCGTACCCCATTTTGCTGTGAGTGAGATGCGGTTACCAAAGCAACGACGAGGCTTAGTCAAAGGACGGCCCTTATCACCACTCTACAGCACTCTTGGAGCACTGGAAGTTTTAATACTGCGGCAAGAATTTATTTTACACCATGATAGATACAGCGAACTCTGCTCTCATTCACGTGGTAAGCTCTCCCTACCACAACGTAACTCATCCCAAAACGTAACTTCTCCTAAATCTGAATTCTTCTGCGAGGTGAACACTTTCTCGAACGCTTTGGGGTGTTTTCAGCGGGTGTTTTGGTAGAACAGTGTTGCCACTCATGCCATGGCTACTTGGTGCGACAAGCGGAAAATTTAAAAATCCTAATAAAATTCTTACATGACAATCCCTATAAAATCGAAACTGTACTATTGGAAACCGTACTATTTGAGGGACGGCTGTATATATCAAAGCATTTGTGATCTGTTTATGTATCATCTATTTTGGGGGGTTTATATCATGGCACAAATTTGGCCCGTCGCTGCTACACGGTAAAGCCACAAATTTGGCCCGTCGCTGCTACACGGTAAAGCCACAAATTTGGCCCGTCACTGCTACACGGTAAAGCCACAAATTTGGCCGTCGCTGCTACACGGTAAAGCCACAAATTTGGCCCGTCGCTGCTACACGGTAAAGCCACAAATTTGGCCCGTCACTGCTACACGGTAAAGCCACAAATTTGGCCCGTCGCTGCTACATGGTAAAGCCACAAATTTGGCCCGTCGCTGCTACATGGTAAAGCCACAAATTTGGCCCGTCGCTGCTACATGGTAAAGCCACAAATTTGGCCTGTCGCTGCTACACGGTAAAGCCACAAATTTGGCCCATCGCTGCTACCGGGTTAAGCTTAGGGCCGTGTTACAAGTCCGATCCGTAAAGTTTTGGGTCCCATCAGAGTTATGCATCCCAAATTCTGTATAGACCTGAAGAAGAGGAAAGGAAGGAGGAGGAGAAGGAAAAAGAAAGGAGGAGGAGGAGGAGGAGGAGAAGACGAAGAAGAAGAAGAAGAAGCAGCAATAGAAGTAGATGTATATATGTAAAACTCTGTGTGTGTGTGTGTGTGTGTGTGTGTGTGTGTGTGTGTGTGTGTGTGTGATGTCTCTGCTAATCCAACTTGCCCCCATTAACAGCTGTATATCTAAGCTTGTATACTTTAACCTGCCAACACCAATGGTTTTACGAGTTTTCCTAATTAGTAATGGTTAAAGACGGGCCATTATGAGTGTGTTAGGATGGCAATATTTACTCCTATTTCGCTGTTTTCCTTAACCCGGTGGTAGCAGCGGGGATCATGTTTCTTAATGGTCCCTCCAAGCGAGAAAAATGAGACAAAATCACCCCTCACACAAACCATTTCATAATATATATCAAAGCATTTGTGATCAGATTATGTATCATCTATTTTGGGGGTTTAAATCATGGCACAAATTTGGCCCGTCGCTCCTACACGGTAAAGCCACAAATTTGGCCCGTCGCTGCTACATGGTAAAGCCACAAATTTGGGCCGTCACTGCTACACAGTAAAGCCACAAATTTGGCCCGTCGCTGCTACATGGTGAAGCCACAAATTTGGCCCGTCGCTACTACACGGTAAAGCCACAAATTTGGCCCATCGCTGCTACACAGTAAAGCCACAAATTTGGCCCATCACTGCTACATGGTAAAGCCACAAATTTGGCCCATCACTGCTACATGGTAAAGCCACAAATTTGGCCTGTCACTGCTACATGGTAAAGCCACAAATTTGGCCCGTCGCTGCTACATGGTAAAGCCACAAATTTGGCCCATCACTGCTACATGGTAAAGCCACAAATTTGGCCCGTCACTGCTACATGGTAAAGCCACAAATTTGGCCCGTCGCTGCTACACGGTAAAGCCACAAATTTGGCCCGTCGCTGCTACCGGGTTAAATCTCTCGCCAAAACTAACCTTCGTAAGACCTTTAATAGTGATCGCTCCGAAGGGTTTCCGATGAAGGGTTGCCAGGGAGTGTTTTTAATAGCCAGTGTGACATTTTTCTGGACTGCTGTTGTTGTTGTTGTTGTTGTTGTTGTTGTTGTTACCATTACTAATATGTGTTTGTCTTGTGTTGTATTTGGGTGCGGTGGACTAATGTACTAACTCGCTCTCTCTCTCTCTCTCTCTCTCTCTCTCTCTCTCTCTCTCTCTCTCTCTTCTCATTCTTCCCAACCCCACCGTTCCCTTCCCTTCCCTTCCCTTCCCTTCATTTTCCTTCCCTTTCCTTCCCTTCCCTTCCCTTCCCTTCTCTTTCCTTCTCTTTCCTTCTCTTTCCTTCCCACCCCTTCTCTTTCCTTCCTTTCCCTTCCCTTCCCTTCCCTTCTCTTCCCTTCCCTCTCTCTCTTTCTCTCCTCTACCCTTCCCTTCCCTTCCTTTCCCTCTCCTTCTCTTCTCCCTTCCTCTCTCTCTCTCTCTCTCTCTCTCTCTCTCTCTCTCTCTCTCTCTCTCTCTCTCTCTCTCTCTCTCTCTCTCTCTCTCTCTCTCTCTCTTCCCTGTCCTTCCCTTCCTTTCTCTCTCCTTCTCTTCTCTCTCTCTCTCCTCCCCCCCCATTTCTCTCTCTCCTCTTCCCTGTCCTTCCCTTTCTCTTCTCTTTCTCTCTCCCTCTCACAGCAGCTCAGTGCAAGCCTCACATCCCTCCCTCTCATTGACCTTTCCCTCGACATCGAACTCCCTCCCCCCATCATCACACACTTCGACTTTCCCATCACTTTTAACGAGGACGAGGGGGTTGAAGGGACGCCTGGACGCCACGACAACACCCCCAAGGCCTCCCCGCAGCGCTACCGATCCCCGAGACTCCCGCCCCAGCAGCTCAGAGGCGGGAAACAGCGAGGACGTCCGGGGCGCGAGAGGGCCGGATCGCGACACCAGGAACGGAACGAACAGAGCAAAAAGACCCCAGGCATGCTCACCCGTCCCTCCTCGTCCTCTGCCACCCCCACCAACACCACCCTCACCTCTGTCTCGTCTCACCACAAACCTCACCACCGAATTTTCCACTCCCTTCCGCGCACTTCCTCCCCCTCCCCACGCCACCGCCCAGCACCCCAGCCCCCCGTGTTGCATCCCAAGCCACCCCATAGCTCCCGGCCGGCCCCGCAGCCCCCTGATATCCCGCGGTACAAGGCCAGTAAGGCATTTTCGGCATCGCTCTCGAAGTTTAGCGGCCGTGGGGGGACGTCAGGGTACTTCTATTCCAAGCTGGCGCAGTCGCTCGATCAGGTTACCCCGCAGGCTGAGTTTGAGGCGTACGAAAGCCGTGATGCCCCCCCTCCCCCTCCGGCCTTTGCCTCCTCCTCCTCCTCCTTCCATGACTACTCCTCCTCCTCCTCTTCCTACTGCTATTTTCCGCCGTCCGCGTTCACCGACAGGGACCAAGGGCTTACGGCTACCTCCCCGTATTCCTCCTCCTTCCCTCCCTCCTCCTCCTTCCCCCCCGCCTCTCCACCCCAGCCAGGCTTCGCAGGGTCCTTCCTCTTCTTCTCCTCCGCTTCCGTTTCCTCCCCGACCGATATTATGACCATGAGCCTTCCTGCTATCCTCCCCGCTCCCTCCCCCTCCCCCTCCCCGCCCCCCATTCAGAGACCCCCGCCCCCTGCCTTGCATACTGGCACCCGCGCTCGGAAGCCCCCCGCCCCGCTGCCCCCGCCCCCCGCCCACCCCAGCCGCCGCAGCAGGACCCCAAGCCCCGCCCCGCCCCATGGGGAGAGGGGGAGAGGGGAGGAGGTATGCTAATGACTAACACCTTCACGGCTTGTTTTTTTTTTCCCCTTTTTTTCCCCCTTGCATGAGACTGCCCGGGATACTCTTCTTTTCTTCTTTTCTTTTTTTTGTTGTTGTTTTTTGCCTTTGAACATTTGGTAACCTTCATTTGTTTTCCTTGTCCTTATTTTTTTTCCTGTTTTTTTTTTCCTGCATGAGACTGATTGGGATTTTTTTTTTTCTTGTTTTTTTTTCCTTGTTTTCCCTGCATGAGACTGTTCTTGTTTTCCTTTTCTTTTCCTTGTTTTTTTTCTTTTCCTTGTTTTTCCCTGCATTAGACTGACTGGGATCAATTTCCTTGGTTTTTGTTTCCTTGTTTTTTTTCTTTTCCTTGTTTTCCCTGCATTAGACTGACTGGGATCAATTTCCTTGGTTTTTGTTTCCTTGTTTTTTTTCTTTTCCTTGTTTTCCCTGCATGAGACTGACTGGGATCAATTTTCTTGTTTTTCTTTTCCCTGTTTTCCCTGCATGAGACTGACCAGGATCAATTTTCTTGTTTTTCCTTTTCTTTTCCTTTCTTTTCCTTGTTTTCCCTGCATGAGACTGACTGGGATTAATTTTCTTGTTTTTCTTTTCCTTGTTTTTTTTTCTTTTCCTTGTTTTCCCTGCATGAGACTGACTGGGATTAATTTTCTTGTTTTTCTTTTCCTTTTTTTTTCTTTTCCTTGTTTTCCCTGCATGAGACTGACTGGGATTAATTTTCTTGTTTTTCTTTTCCTTTTTTTTTCTTTTCCTTGTTTTCCCTGCATGAGACTGACTGGGATCAATTTTCTTGTTTTTCTTTTCCTTGTTTTTTTTTCTTTTCCTTGTTTTCCCTGCATGAGACTGACCAGGATGACTGTTCTTCTATTTCTTTTCATTTTATTTTCCCGTTTTTTTTATTATATCATATTTTTTCTTTATCGAATTTCATGTTTTATTCCTTAATTTTTTTCAAGTATTTAGTTTTATTTTAATTTTTTTTTATATTTTAATTTTTTTTTCCTTCTCTCTTATGCTTTCATTTTTCATCTTTTTCATTCATCTGTATTTTTCTTTTTTTTCTTTCTTTTTCTGTTCTTATAATATTCCTTTCCTTCATTTTATATATAGTTTTTTTTTCCTCTTTTTTCTCTCTTCAATCTTCATCTTTTCAATCATCGATATTTCTTTTTTTTTATATATATTTTCCTAACACACTCTATTCTTATCCTATTCCTTTTTTTATGTCATTTATTGCATTTTTTTTATTATTTTTTATTTTCCTGAACTATTTATTTTTTCCTTTTTATACATAACAATCTTTATCCTTTCTTTCTTTCTTCTTGATTTTGTTTTTCTTATTTATTTCCTTTTCCGTCAAGTTCAATTTTTCATCCCTCATTTTTTTCCTCATTTTCATTCCATTATATTCACTCATTCACATATAATATTTTTTTGTCATATATTCAATTTCCGTTACTCTCTTCTATTATTTCCATTATTTATCTCCTTTTCCGTCAAGTTCAATTTTCACTCCCTCATTATTTTACCTGATTTTCATTCCATTATATTCACTCATTCACATATAATATTTTTTTTGTCATATATTCAATTTCCGTTACTCTCTTCTTTTATTTCCATTATTTATTTCCTTTTCCGTCAAGTTCAATTTTCACTCCCTCATTATTTTTCCTGACTTTCGTTTCACATTTTCACTCATTCACAGATTTTTGTCATGTATTCAATTTCCGATACTTTTTTCTCTATCTCTATCCTTTTATTCTTTCTTCTCTGCTCTGTTTTTCTTATTTATTTCCTTTTCTGTCAAGTTCCATTTTTATTCTCATTTTTTTCTTCATTTTCATTCCATTATATTCACTCATTCACATATATATATATATTTTTATCATATATTCAATTTCCGTTACTCTCTTCTTTATTTCCTTATTTATTTCCTTTTCCGTCAAGTTCAATTTTTTCCTCATTTTCATTCCATTATATTCACTCATTCACATATATATATTTTTTTTTGTCATATATTCAATTTCCGTTACTCTCTTCTTTATTTCCTTATTTATTTCCTTTTCCGTCAAGTTCCATTTTTATTCTCATTTTTTCCTGATTTTCATTCCATTATATTCACTCATTCACATATAAAAATTTTTTTGTCATATATTCAATTTCCGTTACTCTCTTCTATTATTTCCATTATTTATTTCCTTTTCCGTCAAGTTCAATTTTCACTCCCTCATTATTTTACCTGATTTTCATTCCATTATATTCACTCATTCACATATAATTTTTTTTTTGTCATATATTCAATTTCCGTTACTCTCTTCTTTTATTTCCTTATTTATCTCCTTTTCCGTCAAGTTCAATTTTTCATCCCTCATTATTTTACCTGATTTTCATTCCATTAAATTCACTCATTCACATATAATATTTTTTTTGGTCATATATTCAATTTCCGTTACTCTCCTTTTATTTCCATTATTTATTTCCTTTTCCGTCAAGTTCAATTTTCACTCCCTCATTATTTTTCCTGACTTTCGTTTCACATTTTCACTCATTCACAGATTTTTTATGTATTCAATTTCCGATACTTTTTTCTCTATCTCTATCCTTTTATTCTTTCTTCTCTGCTCTGTTTTTCTTATTTATTTCCCTTTCCGTCAAGTTCAATTTTTCATCCCTCATTTTTTCCTGATTTTTTTTTTTTGGTCATATTCAATTTCCGTTACTCTCTTCTTTTATTTTCATTATTTATCTTCTTTTCCGTCAAGTTCAATTTTCACTCCCTCATTTTTTTCCTCATTTTCATTCCCTTATATTCACTCATTCACATATAATATTTTTTTTTTGTCATATATTCAATTTCCGTTACTCTCTTCTTTTATTTCCTTATTTATTTCCTTTTCCGTCAAGTTCAATTTTCACTCCCTCATTATTTTTCCTGACTTTCGTTTCACATTTTCACTCATTCACAGATTTTTTATGTATTCAATTTCCGATACTTTTTTCTCTATCTCTATCCTTTTATTCTTTCTTCTCTGCTCTGTTTTTCTTATTTATTTCCTTTTCTGTCAAGTTCCATTTTTATTCTCATTTTTTTCTTCATTTTCATTCCATTATATTCACTCATTCACATATAATATTTTTTTTGTCATATATTCAATTTCCGTTACTCTCTTCTTTATTTCCTTATTTATTTCCTTTTCCGTCAAGTTCAATTTTTTCCTCATTTTCATTCCATTATATTCACTCATTCACATATATATATTTTTTTTTATCATATATTCAATTTCCGTTACTCTCTTCTTTATTTCCTTATTTATTTCCTTTTCCGTCAAGTTCCATTTTTATTCTCATTTTTTTTCCTCATTTTCATTCCATTATATTCACTCATTCACATATAATATTTTTTTTTGTCATATATTCAATTTCCGTTACTCTCTTCTTTATTTCCTTATTTATTTCCTTTTCCGTCAAGTTCAATTTTTTCCTCATTTTCATTCCATTATATTCACTCATTCATATATATATATATTTTTTTGTCATATATTCAATTTCCGTTACTCTCTTCTTTTATTTCCTTATTTATTTCCTTTTCCGTCAAGTTCAATTTTTCATCCCTCATTTTTTTCCTCATTTTCATTCCATTATATTCACTCATTCACATATAATATTTTTTTGTCATATATTCAATTTCCGTTACTCTTTTCATTACTTTCTAACTAACTCGCTCATTGATCTCCTTTCCATTAATATATCTTTTTTATTATATCGGTATTTGGGGTAAGAAAACACTATGATTTTTTATACTTTAATTTTTTACTTATTTAAACTCCTTTTAATATCTTCCGTCCACTCTCACTGCCTCTGTTTTTTCCTGTTTTCCTCTTCGTCACTGTTTTAAATTTTTTTCCTCCATGCCTTTGTGTCACTCCTGGCAATGTAAACAAACCAGTGACCGAGGTACCGTCTTGGCCCAGGGAGGTTCTTTATTATTATTATTATTATTATTGTTATTATTATTGCTATTATTTGTGTGTATATATTTTTAATGCACGAGTTTTCGGCTTTTATTTCGCTGGGTGGTCGTGTGTTTTTTGGCAGCTTATGTTGTTGTTGTTATCATTATTATTATTATTATTATTATTATTAGTGTGACTTAGTGTACCATATAGCATCATTATTATTATTTTCTAAGGCCTTATATTGTAGCATTTATAGTATACATATGCTTACGTTGTTGGCTATGCATGTATGTTTGTATGTATGTATGTATATGTATTAAAGTTAAAGTCTGTTAGTCTGAATTTTAGCTGCCTGTTCAGAATTCCGACTTGATTATTTGAAGTACCTTTGGGCGACACACACACACACACACACACACACACACACACACACACACACACACACACACACACACATTTGACAAGGCTTTGGTAGAAGTTATGTTAGTATAAGCATTTGCGTGTGTGTGTGTGTGTGTGTGTGTGTGTGTGTGTTTAGGAGAGAGAGAGAGAGAGAGAGATATAGTGAAGCACACACACACACACACACACACACACACACACACACACACATTTCACAAGGCTTTGGTAGAGGTTATGTTAGTATGTCCATGGGTAGTGTTATGAGCCTAGTGTGTGTGTGTGTGTGTGTTTAGGAGGGAGAGAGAGAGATATAGGGGCACACACACACACACACACACACACACACACACACACGCAAAAGCTTATACTAACCTCAATGCTTTTAATATTACTAACCCAGTGCTGTTTGTTTGTTTGTTTGTTTGTTTAATGTTTTGTGTGTGTGTGTGTGTGTGAGAGAGAGAGAGAGAGAGAGAGAGAGAGAGAGAGAGAGAGAATTTATACCCATTATCCCCTGACACACACACACACACACACACACACACACACACACTTTCTCTCCTCTCCCTTTCCTTTCCCTTTCCCTCCCTTTTTCCCTCCTTTCTTCCTTCCTTTCCTTTCCTTTCTCTTACTTTCCTCCCTTTCCTTTCTCTCCCCTTTTCCTCCCTTTCCCTTTCTTCCTCCTCCCTTCTCTTCTCTATCCCTCCCTTTCTTCCTCCTTTCCTTCCTTTCTTCCTCCCTTTCCTCCTCCTTTCTCTTCCCTTTCCATTCCTTCCTTTCCCTTCTCTTCCCTTCCTCGCCCTCTGTTCCTTCCTCTTCCTTCCATCCCTTCCTTTTCTTCCTGTCTCCTTTTCCATCCCTTCTCTTCCCTTCCTCACCCTCTGTTCCTTCCTCTTCCTTCCATCCCTTCCTTTTCTTCCTGTCTCCTTTTCCATCCCTTCTCTTCCCTTCCTCACCCTCTGTTCCTTCCTCTTCCTTCCATCCCTTCCTTTTCTTCCTGTCTCCTTTTCCATCCCTTCTCTTCCCTTCCTCTTCCTTCCATCCCTTCCTTTTCTTCCTGTCTCCTTTTCCATCCCTTCTCTTCCCTTCCTCGCCCTCTGTTCCTTCCTCTTCCTTCCTCCCTTTCCACCCCTTCCCCCCACACACACCCAGACTGACCTCATCCTTTAACCCCACAGGAAGGCGGCTCATCACAGGACCTGATCTTCCTTGAATCTCCACAAGAAGAGATTTTCGACCCCCTGCTACGGAAGGACATCCCCGGCCGAGCCTCCACGACCACCCCCAAGACATCTGGTGCTTATAAACCCACATACTCCTCCTCTCTCCCCCGATGGCCTCCCCCCGCCCGCCCACCCAGCCACCCTCCTCCCTCGGTCCCACCACATAGTCGGAACACCATCACTGCCTCTAACACTGCCACGAAGTCTTCAATGGTGCTTGGTGAGTGTGTGTGTTTGTGTGTGTGGAAGGCATGGGGTTGTGTGCATGTGTGTGTGTGTGTGTGGAAGGCATGGGGTTGTGTGCATGTGTGTGTGTGTGTGTGTGTGTGTGTGTGTGTTTACCGAGGATGGTAGTCTAGTGTTGTTCTGTGTCCGTGTCCAGCTTCCCTCCTCCTTCTTCCTCCTCTTCCTCCTCCTTCTCTTCCCTTTCTCTCCCTTTATCCCTCTTCCTCTCTCCCTCCCTTTTCATCTCTTCCTGTCTCCCTTCTCCTTTCCCTAACCTTCTTCTCCCCTTCAAGTAAAGATCTGGGCGTGAAGGAGTTAAGATGCTGGGGTACTAGTTTGAAGTTACCGAGTTTTGGGGTCATTTTTAAACACTGATATCAAGTAAGCTGTGCCCTTCCTCAAGTTACAAGTTTTAAATAAGTTGAGCTTCCATTATCGAGCTCGCTAAGTAAGTATGTTTCCTTTACCTATCATTCCGTCGCCAAACTATCGTACTTTGAACATTGCATTTATTATTTTTATGTCTCAAAAAAAATTGTCCTACCCTCAAATAATGTTTAGTCTATTAAAGTTATCATTGAAACTTAAATATTGATGCTCTTCCTTCTTTTCGCTATAGTTATCGGTGAGAAACTACAAAAATTCAATGCGATAAGTATGATAATTTGCCCTGTACCCTTCTGGCGCTACCCTTTGTGTTGGTTCATTCCATTTTTCCCTCCTTCATTTCTTCTTTTACCTCCATTGTTTTTCCGTTCTCTCCTTCATTTGTTCCCTTTTTCCTTCCTTCCTTCCATCATTCTTTTTTCTTTCAGGTTCATTCCATTTTCCCTCCTTCATTTCTTCTTTTACCTCCATTGTTTTTCCGTTCTCTCCTTCATTTGTTCCCTTCTTTCCTTCCTTCCTTCCATCATTCTTTTTTCCTTCAGGTTCATTCCATTTTCCCTCCTTCGTTCTTTTCTCCTTTCTTTCCTTCTTTCCTTCCTTCCTTCCATCATTCTTTTTTCCTTCAGGTTCATTCCATTTTCCCTCCTTCGTTCTTTTCTCCTTTCTCTCCTTCATTCATTTCCTTCTTTCCTTCCTTCCTTCCATCTTTCTTTTTTCCTTCAGGTTATCAGTCGTTCTCATCCCTAATCTCTCCCCTCTCTCTCCCTCTTCCTACTTCTCTCTCACCCTCTCCATCCCTTCCTTCTTTCCCTCCCTATCTCTCTCCCTTTCCCTTCCCACCCTACTTCTTTCTCCCTTCCTTCTTCTCCCTATCGTCATCATCGTAGTCTCCTTCTCCTCCTTCATTCACTCCCTTTCCTATCTTCCAGTTATCCTTCCTTCCTTCCTTAATCTCTCTCTCTCTCTCTCTCTCATCATCGTTCTTTGTCTTCCAGGTGGGGGAGCAGACAGAGCTCACCCCCCCTTCCGCCCCTCCAACGCGCCCCCCGCTGCCCCCTTCCGCCCACTCTCCACCCTCCAGACCAGCATGGGGACACCAGTGGGCTGCCAGAACCCTCTATATAATGCCCACCAGCCCCAGGTATGTGTGTGTAGTAGTAGTAGTAGTAGTTTGGGTAGGCAGTGGCTGAGTGGTAGTGTGCTGGGCCCACATTCACCATGTGATGGACGACGCGGGTTCGAATCCCCACGCTACCACCTGGGATTTTTCAGTCACCGCCGAGTGGCTTAAAACTACCCACATGCTGTCCTGAAGACCACCCATCAACCCGGACTCTAGAGGAAACCGTCCAAGTGAATCAAGAAGGAGTTCCGGGGGGCAGCATGAGCCAAGAGAAGATGGCGCCACTATAAACACTTGCCTGTGCCATGACGGGTTGGGGCCGAACACCATCCAGGCCTGAGGCGCTGTAGACGTACACGAAAAAAAAGAGAGAAAAAAAAAATAATAAATAAAATAGTAGTAGTAGTAGTAGTAGTAGTAGTAGTAGTACAGAGTGGTCCTGAGTTGACCGAGAATTTAGTGGACATCTCAAGTTTTTCCTCTCCATAATGTTGCCTCTCGTCACTTATCTTTTCCCCTTTTGTTTGTTGCTTCCACCACTCAAGACTTCTTTGCCTTACTAAAGTGTCTTGGGTTGGCTGTTTCGTGGCTTGCTTGTTCTGCTGTTTGATCTCGTGCTCTTCAGACCCTTGTTGTGAGGGAAGTAACTGTTTATTGCTTCATAGTAAAAGTGGTGCATCAGTAGAGTTAGTAATAATAGCCTTTTTATTTAGGTTCACTGAACTCTTATAAATTTAAAATTCCGTTCATCATACATGCCTTAACCGTGTTGCAGTGACAGGCCAAATTTGTGGCTTTACCGTGTAGCAGCGACGGGCCAAATTTGTGCCATGATATAAACCCAAAAAAATAGATGATACATAATCTGATCACAAATGCTTTGATATATATTTTGAAATGGTTTGTGTGAGGGGTGATTTTTTCTCATTTTTCTCACTTGGAGTGACCATTAAGAAACATGATCCCCGCTGCTACCACCGGGTTAAATATACCACCAGTTACATGAATAATGGCAGAAGTGTGAGCATGGAGGTAAAGAGGGATTTGAGAAATACAATAATAGTACCAACCCTCACATATGCAAGTGAAACGTGGGCCTGGATTGAAAGTCAGGGGTCTAGAGTGCAGGCAGTGGAAATGAGTTATTTGAGGAGTGCTTGTGGTGTGAGTAGAATGGATGGAATGAGTAATGAAAGTGTGTACGAGCATTTTGGAATGTGTCACAGGGGTGAAGGGAAGAAGTGTGGAGTGGTGGAAGAAGTGAAGCGACAGACCTTAAAGTGGTTTGGCCACATGGAGCGAATGGAGGAGTGTATGTGAGTGAGATAGAGGGAGGGAATGCTAGAGGACGACCTCCAGTGAAATGGAGGGATAGGGTGCAAGAGTACGTTAGGGAGAGGGGGGAAAGATCTTTGAGAAACTTTGAGCAGGCAAGGAGGGAGTGTCTGGATAGAGAAAGTTGGAAGCTCTTCTGCCGTGGCCATCCCCTGGTGGGAGCTCCTAGGACCAGGCAGCGATGAAATGATGATGATGATGATGATACATGAATAATGCAACTTGTGCATCACAGTGTGGGTGACAGCACGGCCACACAACCTCTTGGTGCGGCACGATGGCACCACGTTGTGTACCACACCTAATGAATGATGCTGAAAAACTAAGAAAACTGCAAAGGCTGGATGATTTTCTATTATTTTATTCATAAAATATGTTTAATTAACCCGGTGGTAGCAGCAGGGATCATGTTTCTTAATGGTCCCTCCAAGCGAGAAAAATGAGAAAAAATCACCCCTCACACAAACCATTTCATAATATATATCAAAGCATTTGTGATCAGATTATGTATCATCTATTTTGGGGGGTTTATATCATGGCACAAATTTGGCCCATCGCTGCTACACGGTTAAACTAAAATTCTTGGTAAGTTTAATGCATTTGCAGAATACAGCTGCGTCTACAATCATTTATTATTCCGTGATTATGCTTTAAACAATATGTGACCTTTCCATGACCTCTGTTCATGTTAAATGTAAACACAATTACTACAATTACTACTGCTACCACCAACTAAACAAACTCTCTCTCTCTCTCTCTCTCTCTCTCTAACCACACTCCCCTCCCCAGCGCCCCTCCACCACCCGGGCCGGCAGTGCAGCGGCTGCCTTCGCCACCAGCCTGTTGGGGGGTGACGAGCCGCCCCATCCTGCCCCAAGCCCCACCCCGGGACCATATGTACAGTTCCAGCCTCCCCTGGCCATCCCTGCCTCCGGCCCGGCCCAGGCTCCCCCCCAGCGCCCTGCAAGACTCTCACAAAAGGATCTGTTGGGGGACTTCTCAAAGGATTTCCAGAAGTTGAGTTTGAACACTAAAGTGACGGCCCCCTCGCCACAGTCCGCCGCCGCCGCTGCAAACAATAACAACGCGACGGTGAACAACAACAACAAGACCATAACAGACTCTAAGGAGAACACTTGGGCAACCTTCGACTGATGACTGACTGGTTGTATGGTCGAGTGAGTGACTGGTTGTGTGGTTGAATGACCGACAAACTGGATGGTTGTGTGGTTGAATGACCGACGAACTGGATGGTTGTGTGGCTGAGTGACGGACTTGTTGATGTCATAACCTGGCACGGAAAATCTTATAGGGAGTGAATCACAGACTTGGTATCAATCTTTTCCTTTCATTGTGTATGTGTGTGTGTGAGGACTGTCTCTGGTCCGCTCATTGGCCTGCTCTAAACTTTTCTAATGTACATCAAATAAGAGAGAGAGAGAGAGAGAGAGAGAGATGATGATGATGATGACAAGTTCGTGAGTCCCCCCTTAAGGAATTTCCACACCAGGTTATGTGACAGTGACTATAGCAAGCTGGTTGGTTGGTTGTGTGGTTGAGGAGGAGGAGAGAAAAGAAAAGAAGAAAGGAAGGAAGAGACAGAAAAAGAGGAGGAGGAGGAAAAAGAATGAAACTTCACTAACTGACTGACTTGCTTGAAGACCTAACCAAATCCTGTTCCACCACACTGTTCACTGCCCTGGTACACACACACACACACACACACACACACACACACCTTCTCTCTCTCCTCATTCTCTCCATTCTCCCTCCTCTTCCTCTTCTTGATTTCCACTCTCTCCCTCCTCTTCCTCTCCTCCTCCTCCTTCATCTCCTTTCCCTTCTCCAGTCTTGATTCTTTCCTTCCCTTCTCTTTTCCTCCTTTCCTTCTCCTTCCCATCCTTAACCTTCCTTTCCTTTCCCTCCTTCAACTTAACCCTACCTCCTCTATCCCATTTCTCTCCTTTCCTTTTCCTTCCCATCCTCAACCTTCCTTTCCTTTCCCTCCTTCAACTTAACCCTCACGACCACCCAACCCATAGCACTTATAAGCAAAAACAGCACATTCTGGTGCACATAGAAGGAGAGTCTAGTTCCGTACCGACCTATTTATTGTTGTTTCTCGTATTTTAAGCGTTTTTTTCCTGTCGCTGACGTCTCTTAAGATCGGTGCAAAGGAGGATTACGTAGAGGAATTGTGGCTTGAATGGAAGGAGAGAGAGAGAGAGAGAGAGAGAGAGAGAGAGATGTGTTATGGAGTGAATGTATGAATGGAAGGAACGGTGAAGGAGGAGGAGGTATTAGAGGTTGATGAAGAATGTAAGGAATGAATATATTGAAAAAACAGTTGAGAGGAAAGATTAAAAAGAAGGAAGCATTTGTTGGCAAGGAAAGGGAAAGGAAGGAGGGACGAAGGAATAGAAGAAGGAATTAGAAGTTGAAGAAGAAGAATTGAAGGAAAGACAATATAGAAAAAAACTGTTGAAAAAGGAGAGATTGAAAAGAGAGAAGAAAGAAATTGTAGGCAAGGAAAATGGAAGGAAAAGGAGGAAAACAAGGAAGAAGAGGTAGAGGTTGAAAAGAAGAACAAAGAAGAAAAGGAGGAGAAAGGAAGGAAAAAGAAGAAAGAAAAAGGAAGACTGGTATGAAGGAGGAGGAAGAGGAGGAGAGAAAAGGAAGAGAAAGGAAGAAAGAAAAATACAGAAGTAACAGGACATGGAAAACAGTGCAAAGAAAACAAGAAAAATAAAGAAAACAATAATTGGAAGAGAAGGAAGGAGAGAAGAAAGAAAGAGAGAAAGGAAGAGGAGGAGGAGGAGGAGGAAGAAGAGAAGGAACACATATGAATTAACACACACACACACACACACACACACACACACACACACACAGAGAGAGAGAGAGAGAGAGAGAGAGGGGGGGTCCTTTATGTGTCAGGGGGGGCATGTGTCTGGGGGGGGTTGTCAACATACTGTGGGGAGAAATCCTGTGGGTCCTGTGGGCTGTGGTGAGGAGAGAGAGAGAGAGAGAGAGAGAGAGAGTGTAGGAGAAATCGTGTGTGGTTGTGTGTGTGTGTGTGTGTGTGTGTGTTATATATAGAGCAGCTTACCCATAACAGAATCTCTAGACACACACACACATACACCCACACACACACACACACCCACACGCGCAAACAAACAAACGCACAACTATTCCGTGAAGTTGATCTATATGTTCCCATTCTGTGTGTGTGTGTGTGTGTGTAAAGCCATTCCAAATCATCCTACAATCGTGTGAGTGTGTCGTTCTGTCCTGTCCTCCGTTCCGACACATCCGCCGACGAACTCAAGATAATAATAATGATAATAATAATAATAAAACTAATCTCGGGTGTGTGTTATGCGACCCATCTGTCCTGTACATATTTATACATACATATACATACAAAAAATATATATATAAAGAGTAAGAGATATATAGAGAAATATTATTATAGGTCAAGCCAGTTCTTTTTATATATATATGTGATGATGATGATGATGAGTGTTTTAAATCAACGTAATCGTCCAGTGTTTTTTTTTTTTTTCTCATTTGATGGTTGTTAAGTGTTTTTTTGTCTCGTTTTAGAAGTTAGACAATCGTTGGTTCTATTTGTTTTTTTTTGTGCCTGAGAGAGAGAGAGAGAGATGTGTGTGATCGTCTTTTTCGTCCCACAAATTATCTGAAGATGAACGAAATCAATAAAAATAATTGCCAAAGAGTTGATTGTTTTTTGTTCTAACCTACCACAACCACCACCACCACCACCACCACCATTACCACCACAACCACCACCACCATTACCACCACCACCACCACTACTGCTACCTCTACCATCACCCCCGTCACCATCCCCTACAGGCTCCTTTACACAGGCCCAATTTGTGACTCCTCCTCCATGACGCAGTGGTTAGTGTGCCGAGCTGCAATTCCACGGCCCTGGGTTTAAATACTGGCCTGGGGTGCCGGCATGCAGTCCACCCAGCCATTCAACCTTCTTTTGGGGATCAGTGACGCATGGGTAGCTTAGTAAACCCACCTCAATTCTCTCTATCCTCCTTAATCTCTCCCAATCTCTCATCTCCTTCAATCTTTCCTTCCTCCCTTCTCACCATTTTCTCCTCCATTCTATCTCCTCTTCCCTACATAACCTTCTCCTTCTCCACTTCCTTTCTTCCGCTTCTTCCCTCCTCTTGTTATATTTCTTCTCTACTTCTTACTCCTCCTCTCCGTTCTCTATCTTTTCCTAAGCCTCCTCACCTAGCTTTCTCTCTCTCTCTCTCTCTCTCTCTCTCTCTCTCTCTCTCTCTCTCTCTCTCTCTCTCTCTCTCCCTCTCTGTTTCCTTGTCCTGGGGTGATTTTTTTCAGACACAGGCTTGAAGGACCAATGCAGTGAGGATGAGTACTGAGGCTGTGTGAGGCTATAGCAGTGGCTGAGTTGATAGCGTGATGGCGCCGCGTTCAGGACGATGCGAGTTCAATCCCCGCCCGGTGCCACCAAGCTGGGATTTTTCAGCCGCCGCCGAGTGGCTTAAATCTACCCACATGCTGTCCAGAAGACCACCTATCAACCTGGACTCTAGATTCTAGGATTAAAGATGAGCTCCGGGAGGGCAGCATGAGCCAATGTCTCCTGGGCCCTAATAACTAGATTCATTTATATTTATCGTTAAAATAGTTAATTCCTGATGGTTCTTGGCAATAGTAAGCCGTCAGAAACCAGTAAATGCTATGCTCTGAGTACAATGATCTGGTAATGTTGATCTAGGCCCATGGATTTGTGGCCAGGCACGCTGACCACTGCACCGCGGAGCTGGTGAAGATGGCTGTGTTAGGGAAGCTGAGGCAGTACTGTGTGGTCCAATGCTTCTACTACTACTACTATTACCACTACTACTACTACTACTACTGCTACTACTACTACCATCACTACTAATATATGACTTAAAACCTGAAAAAAGGCAGAAATTAAAGCTGAAAAAAGGTATATATTAAAGCTGAAAAAAGGCAGAAATTAAAGCTGAAAAAAGGCAGAAATTAAAGCTGAAAAAAGGCAGAAATTAAAGCTGAAAAAAGGCAGAAATTAAAGCTGAAAAAAGGCAGAAATTAAAGCTGAAAAAAGGCAGAAATTAAAGCTGAAAAAAGGCAGAAATTAAAGCTGAAAAAAGGCAGAAATTAAAGCTGAAAAAAGGCAGAAATTAAAGCTGAAAAAAGGCAGAAATTAAAGCTGAAAAAAGGCAGAAATTAAAGCTGAAAAAAGGCAGAAATTAAAGCTGAAAAAAGGCAGAAATTAAAGCTGAAAAAAGGCAGAAATTAAAGCTGAAAAAAGGCAGAAATTAAAGCTGAAAAAAGGCAGAAATTAAAGCTGAAAAAAGGCAGAAATTAAAGCTGAAAAAAGGCAGAAATTAAAGCTTAAAAAAGGCAGAAATTAAAGCTGAAAAAAGGCAGAAATTAAAAGCTGAAAAAAGGCAGAAATTAAAGCTGAAAAAAGGTAGAAATTAAAGCTGAAAAAAGGCAGAAATTAAAGCTGAAAAAGGGAGAAATTAACGCTGAAAAAAGGCAGAAATTAAAGCTGAAAAAAGGCAGAAATTAACGCTGAAAAAAGGCAGAAATTAAAGCTGAAAAAAGGCAGAAATTAAAGCTGAAAAAAGGCAGAAATTAAAGCTGAAAAAAGGCAGAAATTAAAGCTGAAAAAAAGCAAAAATTAAAGCTGAAAAAAGGCAGAAATTAAACCTGAAAAAAGGCAGAAATTAAAGCTGAAAAAAGGTAGAAATTAAAGCTGAAAAAAGGTAGAAATTAAAGCTGAAAAAAGGCAGAAATTAAAGCTGAAAAAAGGGAGAAATTAAAGCTGAAAAAAGGCAGAAATTAAAGCTGAAAAAAGGCAGAAATTAAAGCTGAAAAAAGGCAGAAATTAAAGCTGGAAAAAGGGAGAAATTAAAGCTGAAAAAAGGCAGAAATTAAAGCTGAAAAAAGGCAGAAATTAAAGCTTAAAAAGGCAGAAATTAAAGCTGAAAAAAGGCAGAAATTAAAAGCTGAAAAAAGGCAGAAATTAAACCTGAAAAAAGGCAGAAATTAAACCTGAAAAAAGGCAGAAATTAAAGCTGAAAAAAGGCAGAAATTAAAGCTGAAAAAAGGGAGAAATTAAAGCTGAAAAAAGGCAGAAATTAAAGCTGAAAAAAGGCAGAAATTAAACCTGAAAAAAGGCAGAAATTAAAGCTGAAAAAAGGTAGAAATTAAAGCTGAAAAAAGGGAGAAATTAAAGCTGAAAAAAGGCAGAAATTAAAGCTGAAAAAAGGCAGAAATCAAAGCTGAAAAAAGGCAGAAATCAAAGCTGAAAAAAGGCAGAAATTAAAGCTGAAATAATAATAATAATAATAATAATAATAATAATAATAATAATAATAATAATAATGATAATAATAATAATAATAATAAAGATGGTCCCCAACTTCTAAACAAGTTATATTCCGGAAGGCTGTTTGTATATTGAATTGTTCCTAAGTCGCTATTTTCCCATTTTTCTATTGTTACGATCCTTATTATAATCTTTAATACGCTTTAACCTGGTAGCAGCGATGGGCCAAATTTGTGGCTTTACCGTGTAGCAGTAACGGGCCAAATTTGTGGCTTTACCGTGTAGCAGTAACGGGCCAAATTTGTGGCTTTACCGTGTAGCAGTGACGGGCCAAATTTGTGGCTTTACCGTGTAGCAGTGACGGGCCAAATTTGTGGCTTTACCGTGTAGCAGTGATGGACCAAATTTGTGGCTTTACCGTGTAGCAGTGACGGGCCAAATTTGTGGCTTTACCGTGTAGCAGCGATGGGCCAAATTTGTGGCTTTACCGTGTAGCAGCGTTGGGCCAAATTTGTGGCTTTACCGTGTAGCAGCGATGGAATAAATTTGTGGCTTTACCGTGTAACAGACCAAATTTGTGGCTTTACCGTGTAGCTTTACCGTGTAGCAGCGACAGGCCAAATTTGTGGCTTTACCGTGTAGCAGTGATGGGCCAAATTTGTGGCTTTACCGTAGTATGTTAACAGACCAAATTTGTGGCTTTACCGTGTAGCAGCGATGGGCCAAATTTGTGGCTTTACCGTGTAGCAGCGATGGGCCAAATTCGTGCCATGACATAACCCCCCAAAAAATAAATGATGCATGAACTGATCACAAATGCTTTGATATGTATTTTGAAATGGTTTGCGTGAGTCACCAACCAGTCACACCAGCGCTGTTACTCGCATAACAGCAAATTTTTCTCGCACAAAACGAATACTTGGCACATTTAGGTTAGTCGCATATGAGCGAATTTGCATATTTTGAACTCGCATATATTGAATGCAGGTAACTCTTGATTTACGCGAGTTTGGTTTACGTGTTTTTTGAAATAATGCGTGGTCCAAAATCCATATAAAAGTTTAATTCACACATTTTTTTCCACTTATACGCGATATTTTATGGAGTGTCCACCAGATGTCTCGCGCAACTGGACTCACACGGCCACACAGCTGAGCTCAGTTCTTCCCACGCGCCACTTGAACAACAATACAGTACCCACGCTGCCACGCTACTCAACAACAACAACAACACCCTCGCTGCTGTGCTACCATGAGGGGAAGGGCAGCCAGAGGAGGAACCACGAGAGGGAGAGGAGTCAGAGTGATACAGTAGGCAATAAAGGTACAAACCTACCTCTTGTTTGATTTACACTGTTTTTGATTTACGCCACCTCTCAAGGACACAATACTCACGTAAATCAAGAGTTACCTGTACTTGGTGTACTACGCAGAAGGTGCACAACTCAAAATTTGGACTTGCAGAAGTATTGCGAACATGATTTTAACTTACGACGCAGTCTGTTCAAAAGTCTGGTGTTCGTAAGTAGGGTAGTGTCTGTAACATCAATGTGCACACAAGTTTAACCCCTTCACTACGGCCAAGCCAAAACAGCGTCCCGCGCCGTATCCAGGATCACTGTGCGCCAAATTTCAAATGTTGCTATTGAATATAACAAGTTTTCAGCCATAAACTCAACACAATCATCATGTATTATATATGAAAACATGCAGAATTAAATGGTGCACATAAAGAAACATAAACTAATTGATAACTTTGAGATGTAAGCATAAATATAGATAAAATAACTTGTATATTGGCTAAAGCGAGCCAGGACGCAGTACACACATCCTTGGATATGGTACGGGGCACGCAAGGATGCAATATATGCGTCCTCATGTTGAAGGGGTCAATAAAAGATATTTTTGAGATGTAAACAAAAATAAAGAGATAAAATAACTCGTATATTGGCTAAAGCGAGCCAGGACACAGTATACGCGACCTCGGATATGGTACGGGGCAATAAAAATAAGAATCAAAATAACAACTAAACAAACCTCTCGGACTGACCTTGAATGCTGCGTTGCTATTGGTCGGATTCTGGGTCAGCTGCACACAGTCTCCCTTCTCATTGGCCGATGGGGTCTGGCCGAGAGGCTTCCCACCAATCAAAACTCAAGGGTGCAACGAATCATATCCAGTTTTATTTCAAATTTACAAGGAATAAGGTAACACACTCTCTCTCTCTCTCTCTCTCTCTCTCTCTCTCTCTCTCTCTCAATTTCTCATCTCCTTCAATCTTTCCTCCCTCCCTTCTCACCCTTCCCTCCCTCCTCTTCCCTCCACATAACCTTCTCCTTTCCTCCACTTCTCCCCTCCACTTATTATATTCCTTCTCTCTCCGCTCTCTCTCTCTCTCTCTCTCTCTCTCTCTCTCTCTCTCTCTCTCTCTCTCTCTCTCTCTCTCTCTCTCTCTCTCTCTCTCTCTCTCTCTCTCTCTCTCTCTCTCTCTCTCTCTCTCTCTCTTCTTCCTTCTCTCTCTCTCTCTCTCCTCTCTTTCAATCCTTCCTTCCTTCCTTCCTTCTCTTCCCTCTCCTTCATTCTTCCTCCATTCCCTCCCTCCTTTTCTCTCCTCCATTCTTCCTTCCTCCCTTTCTCTGTTCTTCTTACCTCCATCTCTCCCTTTCCTCCACTGTTTTCCCTCCACCCTTATTTTCTCTTCTCTTTCCTTCTCCTTTTCTCTCCATTTCCTCCTCCGATCTTCTTTCCCTCCCTTCTATATTTCTTCTCTTCCTCCTCCTCCTCCTCCTCCTTCCCTGTGCCTCCCAAACCTCCTTCTCTCTCTCTCTCTCTCTCTCTCTCTCTCTCTCTCTCTCTCTCTCTCTCTCTCTCTCTCTCTCTCTCTTTCTCAATCCTTCCTTCTTTTCTTCTGTTTCTCCTCCTCTCTCTCTCTCTCTCTCTCTCTCTCTCTCTCTCTCTCTCTCTCTCTCTCTCTCTCTCTCTCTCTCTCTCTCTCTCTCTCTCTCTTCTCTCCTCCCATTTTCATCTTTCTTCCTCCCTTTCTTTTCTCTCTCCCTTTTTTCTCCTCCTTTCCTCCCTTGTGTCTCCAATCCCTCATTATCTCCCTATCTTTTCCCTCTCCCTCTCATATCTCTCCCTTTTTTCTCCTCCTTTCCTCCCTTCTGTCTCCAATCCCTCATGATCTCTCCCAATCTCTCCTCCCTTCCCTCTTCTTCCTTCCTTCCTTCCTCCCTCCTTCCATAACTCCCTTTCCTCTCCTTCCTTCCTTCCTCCCTACTTCCATAAACTCCCTTCCCTCTTCAACCTTCCTTCCTTCCTTCTCCCTTTCCCCTCCACATCACAGGGAGACCAAAACAAACCACAACCGAGCGCACCCACACCTCACCTATCCAGCGTCACCTGCGATATCCCGTAACAACCCTTATGAAGCCTTGCATATGAGGGCGGCGTGGGCTGGCGTGGGTCTGGGGGGTAGTGCGGCCCCTGATCCCCGACGTAGGCATAGGGTAGGCGGAGAACCCAGTATGCGGAGGCCGAGAGCTTGACCGGGAGTGACGTAGGTGGTTGAGGGATGAATCGCGGGCAGGGGTCGGGCGCTGGTTGAACTTGTGGCGAGAGAGTGACGTTAACGGGAGCCTTCGGGGTGACGATGTGGAGCCTCATCAGCTGTCCGTTCATGATGCCCCCACCGCTGCGACTGTGGGAGGGAGTGACGAGTGAGCTGTGGGGTCTGGGTGGAGATAGCGGGGACGAGAAGGGAGTAGAACGGAATGAAGGGAGTGGGAGGTGATGGAACGGAAGGGAGGATAGGAAACTGGAGGAAGAAAGGAAGTGGAGGATAGAGGGAGGGATGGGGAGGGAGGAAGGGAGTGGAAGATGAAAGAAGAGAAGGGAGAATAGGGAAAAGGAAGGAGTAGAAGGGAAGAAAGGGGGTGGAAGGTGAAAGATGGGAAGGGAGGATAGGGAAAAGGAAGGAGTAGAAGGGGAGGAAGAAAGGGAGGGGAGGAGAAGGGGAGGGAAAAAGGGATTAGAAGATGATAGAAGGGAAGGGAGAATAGGGAAAAGGAAGGAGAATAGAAGGAAGGGAGTGGAGGATAAAGGGAGGGAACGGAGGAGTAGAAAATGGATGAAGAAAGGGAGTGGAGACTAAAGCTAACCATCGTCTCAGTACACACACACACACACACACACACACCCAATCCCTCCTCCTCTCTCTCCCCAATCCCTCCTCCTCCTCCTCCCCCCAATCCCCTCCCTCCTCCCTCCCTGCCCCCCCAACACACCTGCACGGACACGGGAAGTACAGGGGCATGTCAGCGTTGGCGATCTTGGTGGCATTATCCTTTACGAGCCCTGACGGAGAGGCCTTCAGGTGACGGTCAGGGGAAGCCAGCATGAATCGATGTCCCCCTTTGCACTCGTATTCCACGCCCAGGAAGATCTTGACGGAGAACTCGTGGAGGTCTGCGTGGAGGGGGTGGATTAGCGGTGGAGGGAAGATGGAGGGAGAACTGGAAGGAAGGGAGCGGAAGAAGAGGAGGAGATGAGGAAAACACAGGAAGAATGACTGGAGGAGAAGAAAGATTGGAGAGAAAAAGGGAGATAAGGAGGAGGTAAGGGAGGAGAAGAGAGGAAGAATGACTGGAGGAGAAGAAAGATTGGAGAGAAAAAGGGAAGAGGGAGAAGAGTGGAGGAGGAAGTAGGGAGAAGAGGAGGAGGAAGTAGAAGGGAGGAAGGGAGAGAGGAGATAGGGAGGAAGGGAGGATGGATAGGGAGGGTAAAGAGAGGAAGGGAGAGAAGATAGGAAGAATAGGGAGGAAGGGAGGAAAGGAGGGAAGATAGGGAGGGTAAAGGGAGGAAGGGAGGGGAGATAGGAAGGGTAGAGGGAGAGAGGGAGAAGATAGGGAGGAAGGGAATGGAAGATCAGCTGTTTCTCTCCCTCATTCCCTTCCTCCTCCTCCTCCTCCTCTTCTTACATCTCTTCCTCCTCCTCCTCCTCCTCCTCTTCTTCTTCCATCTCTTCCTCCTCCTCCTCCTCCTTTTCTTCTTCTTCCTCCTCCTCCTCCTCCTCCTCCTCCTCCTCCTCCTCCTCCTCCTCCTCCTCCTCTTCCTCCTCCTCCTCCACACAAAAAAAGGAGAAATCAAAATGAAGAGAAAGAAAGAAAGAAAAATAAGAAAAAGGAAAAAAAAGGAAAAAATATGACAAAAAAAAAATCACACACACACACTCTTCCTCTTCTTCCTCTTCTTCCTCTTCAACTATAGTGCCTTCCTCTCCTCCTCCTCCTCCTCCTCCTTCTACATCAATCTTTCTCTCCATCTCTCTTCTCCTCCTCCATCCCTCCTTCCTTCCTTCCTCCCTTCTCACTCTCTCCTCTCCTTCAATTCTTCCTCCTTCTCATTTTTCTTCCTCTCCTCCTCCTCCTCCTCCTTCTTTTCCTTCCCTTTCATCTTCTCTTCTCTCCTTCTCCTCCTCCCTTTCCCTCTCCTATCCTATCATCTCCCTTCCCTTCCCTTCCCTTTCCCTCTCTCCCCTCCCCTCCCTTACTTTCCCCTCCTCTCTCCTCCTCCTCCTCCTCCTCTGTACCCACCTCCACATCTGTTCTTCTTGTTCTTGAGGAGCAGAGCCTTCTTGCCGAGGGTGTCCGCAATAGCCGGCCACTTCTCCCTGTCCTCAATCTTCACCGTCACATCCCACGGCAGGAGGAAATTGGTCCCGGGGAGGAAGCCGGGTTGGTCGCATATACCTGGGGAGGGAGGCGGTGTGAGGGAGAGGAGGAGGAGGAGGAGGAGGAGGAGGAGAATGAGGGAGAGAGAGGAAGGGAAGAGAAGAGAAGAGAAGAGAAGGGAAGGGAAGGGAAGGGAAGAGAAGGGAAGGGAAGAGAAGGAGAAGGGAAGGGAAGGAAAGAGAAGGGTAAGATTGTGTGTGTGTTTGTGTGTGTGTGTGTGTGGTTATGTGTGAGAGAGAAGGAGGAGGAGGAGGAGGAGGAGGAGAAGAAAGGAAGAGGGAAGAGGTGGAGGAAAGGAAAGGCTGTAGGTAGGGAAGGGAAGGGAAGGGAAGAGAAGGAAAGGGAAGAGAAAGGAAGGAAAGGGAAGGGAAAGGGAAGGGAAGGGAAGTGAAGGAAAGGGAAAGGGAAGGGAAGGGAAGGAAAGGAAAGGGAAGGGATGGAAATAGAAAGGAAGGGAAGGGAAGGGAAGGAAAGGAAAGGGAAGGGATGGAAATAGAAAGGAAGGGAAGGGAAGGGAAAGGAAGGAAAGGAAAGGAAGGGCAACACACACACACACATACACACAAACACACACACAGGTAACTCTCTCTCTCCCCATTCACCCCATTCTCTCACACACACACACACACACACACACAGGTAACTCTCTCTCCCCACCCACCCCATTCTCTCACACACACACACACACACACACACAGGTAACTCTCTCTCTCCCCACCCTGCCCATTCTCACACACACACACACACACACACACACACACACACACACACACACCAGCGTTATGGGAGTACAGGGAGGATGGTCCGAGACAGGTGAGGGCCCAGGAGGAGTATTGGGCCAGTAGACCGGACGGCGAGGCGGTTGTCAGCATGCCCGGTAGATATTCGGTAGTGGATGCCTGCCGGATGATCCCTCGGTCTGTGTGGGGAGGAAGTGGATGAAGTGGATGAGTTTAGGTGGATAATTATAACAACTACTACAACTACTACTACTACTACTACTATTACTATTACTAAGAAGAAGTAGAAGAAAAAGAAGAACAAGAGAGGAGGAGGAGGAGGAGGAGGAACAAGAGAGGAAGAGGAAGAAGAGGAGGAAAGACACATTGCCAACCCACAGAGAGAGAGAGAGAGAGAGAGAGAGAAAGAATGTGACAAGACAAAGGAAGGAAGGAAGCAAAACACACACACACACACACACACACACACACACACACTCACCCTTTCCAATCATCCGCACATCATCCTTAGTCAACGTAATCACCACTTGCGACCCGCCCCCGTGGCTATGTTCGCCCCCGGTCATCCGCCCCGCTGTCGCCCCGCCGCACACACTCCCACTCAGCCCCCCGACCCCCCCCAGACTAAGCCCGGGAGTGTGGGGGGTGCCGGAGTCAGTGGGGTCGCGGGGTAGGAGCTGCTGGGCTGGGGCGTCTATGTCACTGCGGGGGAGGTCAGAGGTCGCGGTGGAGGCTGTGGTGGTGGTGGTGATGGTGGTGGTTGTGTCGCTGTCGTCATCCTCGGAGCCGGAGACCTTGGCGGCTGTGGGGGTAGTGGGGGTGAGTGGTGATGGAAAGGGAAAGGAAGGGAAGGGAAGGAAAGGGAAGGAAAGGGAAGGAAAGGAAAGGGAAGGAAAGGGAAGGGAAGGAAAGGGAAGGAAAGGAAGGGAAGGAAGGGAAGGAAGGGTAGGAAGAAAGGAAAGGGAAGGAAAGGGAAGGAAAGGTAAGGGAAGGAAAGGAAAGGGAAGGAAAGGGAAGGGAAGGAAAGGAAAGGGAAGGAAAGGGAAGGGAAGGAAAGGAAAGGGAAGGGAAGGAAAGGAAAGGGAAGGAAAGGAAAGGGAGGAAGGAAAGGTAAGGAAAGGAAAGGGAAGGAAAGGGAAGGAAGGAAGGAAGGAAGGAAGGAAGGGAAGGAAGGAAGGGAAGGAAGGGAGGAAGGGAAGGAAGGAAGGAAGGAAGGAAGGAAGGAAGGGAAGGAAGAAGGAAGGAAGGGAAGGAAGGGAAGGGAAGGAAGGGAAGGAAGGAAGGAAGGAAAGGAAGGGTATTTAAGGGAAGGAAGGAAGGAAGGAAGGAAAGGGAAGGAAAGGGAAGGAAAGGAAAGGGAAGGAAAGGGAAGGGAAGGAAAGGGAAGGAAAGGGAAGGAAAGGGAAGGGAAAGGAAGGAAAGGAAAGGAAGGGCAACACACACACACACATGGGGGTAACTTTTTTGATATGCCAGAAAAAAATGCCCCAAAAAAGAAGAAATAAAAGGCCTGTAGTGGTGATGATTGTGGTGTTGATGGTGGTGATGGTGTTGATGTGGTGTTGGTGTTGATCCTTCCTTTCTCCCATTCTTCCCTTTCCCTTCCTCTCATCAAACCAGTCTTTCTTCCTCCTTTTTCCTCCATTTCTCCCTCCTTCCTTCTCTTCCTTCCTTCCTTCCTTTCTTCTTTCATCTTTCCTGTTCCTTGTCCCTTCATTTCTCCCTCCTTCCTTTCTCCCATTCTTCCTCCTTCCCTCCTTCCTTCTCTCCTCTCTCCCTTCCTTCCTTTGTTCCTTCTCACCCTCCCTTCCTTCCTTCCTTTCTCCTATTCTTCCCCTTTCTCTTCCTCTCATCAAACCAGTCTTTCTTCCTCCTTTTTCCTCCATTTCTCCCTCCTTCCTTCTCTCCCTTCCTTCCTTCCTTCCTTTCTCCTATTCTTCCCTTTCCCTTCCTCTCATCAAACCAGTCTTTCTTCCTCCTTTTTCCTCCATTTCTCCCTCCTTCCTTCTCTCCCTTCCTTCCTTCCTTCCTTCCTTCCATTCTTCCCTTTCCCTTCCCCTTCCCTCCTTCCTTCCTTCCTTCCTTTCTCCCATTCTTCCCTTTCCCTTCCTCTCATCAAACCAGTCTTTCTTCCTCCTTTTTCCTCCATTTCTCCCTCCTTCCTTCTCTCCCTTCCTTCCTTTCTTCCATCCTTCCCCTTCTCTCCTCTCTCCCTTCCTTCCTTCCTTCCTTTCTCCCATTCTTCCCTTACCCTTCCTCTCAACAAACCAGTCTTTCTTCCTCCTTTTCCTCCATTTCTCCTCCTTCCTTCTCTCCCTTCCTTCCTTCCTTCCTTTCTCCTTTTCTTCCCTTTCCCTTCCTCTCATCAAACCAGTCTTTCTTCCTCCTTTTTCCTCCATTTCTCCCTCCTTCCCTCCTTCCTTCCTTCCTTCCTTCCTTTCTCCTATTCTTCCCTTTCCCTTCCTCTCATCAAACCAGTCTTTCTTCCTCCTTTTTCCTCCATTTCTTCCTCCTTCCTTCTCTTCCTTCCTTCCTTCCTTCCTTTCTCCTATTCTTCCCTTTCCCTTCCTCTCATCAAACCAGTCTTTCTTCCTCCTTTTTCCTCCATTTCTCCCTCCTTCCTTCTCTCCCTTCCTTCCTTCCTTCCTTCCTTCCTCCTATTCTTCCCTTTCCCTTCCTCTCATCAAACCAGTCTTTCTTCCTCCTTTTTCCTCCATTTCTCCCTCCTTCCTTCCTTCCTTCTCTTCCTTCCTTCCTTCCTTCCTTTCTTCCCCTTTCCCTTCCTCTCATCAAACCAGTCTTTCTTCCTCCTTTTTCCTCCATTTCTCCCTCCTTCCTTCTCTCCCTTCCTTCCTTCCTTCCTTTCTCCTATTCTTCCCTTTCTCTTTCCTCTCATCAAACCAGTCTTTCTTCATCCTTTTTCCTCCATTAATCCCTCCTTCCTTCTCTCCTTCCTTCCTTCCCTTTCTCCTATTCTTCCTTCTCTTCCTCTCATCAACCCAGTCTTTCTTCCGCCTTTGTCCTCCTTTTCTCCCTCCTTCCTTCTCTCCCTTCCTTCCTTCCTTCCTTTCTCTTCTTCCCTTCCTCTCATCAAACCAGTCTTTCTTCCTCCTTTTTCCTCCATTTCTCCCTCCTTCCTTCTCTCCCTTCCTTCCTTCCCTCCTTCCTTTCTCCCATTCTTCCCTTTCTCTTTCTCTCATCAAACCAGTCTTTCTTCCTCCTTTTTCCTCCATTTCTTCCTCCTTCCTTCTCTCCCTTCCTTCCTTCCTTCCTTTCTCCTATTCTTCCCTTTCCCTTCCTCTCATCAAACCAGTCTTTCTTCCTCCTTTTTCCTCCATTTCTCCCTCCTTCCTTCTCTCCCTTCCTTCCTTCCCTCCTTCCTTTCTCCCATTCTTCCCTTTCCCTTCCTCTCATCAAACCAGTCTTTCTTCCTCCTTTTTCCTCCATTTCTTCCTCCTTCCCTCCTTCCTTCTCTTCCTTTCTTCCTTCCTTCCTTCTTTCATCTTTCCTGTTCCTTGTCCCTTCATTTCTCCCTCCTTCCTTCTCTTCCTTCCTTCCTTTCTCCCATTCTTCCCCTTCCCCTTCCCTCCTTCTCTCCCTCCCTCCCTTCCTTCCTTCCTTTCTCCCATCCTTTCCCTTCTCTTTCCTCTCATCAAACCAGTCTTTCTTCCTCCTTCCCTCCTTCCTTCCTTCCTTTCTCCCATTCTTCCCCTTCTCTCCTCTCTCCCTTCCTTCCTTCCTTTCTCCCATTCTTCCCCTTCCCCTTCCCTCCTTCCTTCCCTTCCTTTCTTCCATCCTTCCCCTTCTCTCCTCTCTCCCTTCCTTCCTTTCTTCCATCCTTCCCCTTCTCTCCTCTCTCCCTTCCTTCCTTTCTTCCATCCTTCCCCTTCTCTCCTCTCTCCCTTCCTTCCTTCCTTCCTTTCTTCCATCCTTCCCCTTCTCTCCTCTCTCCCTTCCTTCCTTCCTTCCTTTCTTCCATCCTTCCCCTTCTCTCCTCTCTCCCTTCCTTCCTTCCTTCCTTCCTTTCTTCCATCCTTCTCCTTCTCTCCCCTCTCCCTTCCTTCCTTCCTTCCTTTCTCTATTGTCCCCCTTCCCACGTACCTCTGGCATTGGACACACTGGGCTTAAAGGTGGGGAAGGTGATGGCCTCAAGACGCGTGCAACAGGTGTCGGCCAGGAGGGAGTAGAAGAGGTGGTTGGCGTCGTGCACAGTGAAGGGGTCCTCGCGTTGTCCCTGCCGGCGTCCACAGTTGCAAAAGCTGATGTAGGTGACGCCGGAGCTGTGTGGCATGACTGGAAGGCCCCTGGAGGTGGTGGAGTTAGGTTAGGTTAGGTTAGGTTAGGTTAGGTGAAGTAAGGCTATGTTAGGTCAGGTTAGGTTAAGTAAGGCTATGTTAGGTCAGGTTAGGTTAAGTAAGGTTAGGTTAGGTTACATTAGGTTAAGTAAGGCTAGGTTAGTTTAGGTTAGGTTAGGTTAAGTAAGGCTAGGTTAGGTTAGGTTAGGTTAGGTAGGTTAAGTAAGGTTAGGTTAGTTTAGGTTAGGTTAGGTTAAGTAAGGCTAGGTTAGTTTAGGTTAGGTTAGGTAGGTTAGGTTAGGTTAGGTTAGGTTATGTTAGATTAAGTAAGGCTAGGTTAGGTTAGGTTAGGTAGGTTAGGTTAGGTTAGGTAGGTTAAGTAAGGCTAGGTTAAGTTAGGTTAGGTTAGGTTAGGTAGGGCTTGGTTAATTTAGGTTAGGTTAAGTAAGGCTAGGTTAGTTTAGTTTAGGTTAGGTTACGTTAGGTTAAGTAAGGCTAGGTTAGGTTATGTTAGGTTAAGTAAGGCTAGGTTAGTTTAGTTTAGGTTAGGTTAGGTTATGTTAGGTTAAGTAAGGCTACATTAGGTTATGTTAGGCTAGGTTAGTTAAGTTTAGGTTAGGTTATGTTATGTTAGGTTAAGTAAGGGAAGGCCTACTACACCCCATCACACAAACACACACACACACACACACACTCACCTCTCCACGCCCTCCCCGTCACCCTCCGAGGCCGTGTTGTGTCGAGGGTGCTGACAAGTGTTACCAGACAGGGACAGCACCTCACATCCCATCCTCCCATCTCGCCACACCCTCTCGCACGCCTCCTCCAACTGGGACACATACTCCTCATACATTGGGCCCCTCGCCTGCCCGCTGAGGACAGTGAGAGCCATGACCAGCTGTGAGGGGAAGGGGGATGCGTTAGTCTGTGTGTGTGTGTGTGTGTCTGTGTGTGTGTGTGTGTTTAGAGGGAGAGAGGGAAAGGAGAGGAAGGGATAATGAGGGAAATTAGGAGGGAAAGTGTGTGTGTGTGTGTGTGTGTGTGTGCGTGTGTGTGTGTGAGATAGAGAAGGAAGGGAGGGAAGGTAGGAAGGAAGAATGTAAAGAGAGAGAGAGAAGGGAGAGGAAGGAAGGAAGGAAGGAAGATTGATGAGAAATATTAGGAGAGAAAGTGTATCAGGAAGAGAGAGAAGGAAGGAAGAAAGGAAGGAAGGAAGGAAGGAAGGAAGGAAGGAAGAATGTAAAGAGAGAGAGAGAAGGGAGAGAAAGAGAGAAAGGAGAGAATGGAGAATAGGAAGGAAGGAAGGAAGGAAGAAATAAAGGAGAGAGGAAGATAAACAGTAGAGAAAGAGAAAGAGAAATGGCATCACTGGGCGTGTTCGTGGTTGCATGAATATCAATCTTTTATTTTCGGTGATATATTTGAATGTTTGGGCATGCACGGACCCCCCTCAAACACCTCTATATGAACCACAAACATCAATCTATCTATGTATCTGACGCCTTGCTCCCTCGTGTGACCTTCCCTCCAGGGGGTGGCCGCGGCAGAAGTGTCTCAATCCCTCCCTGTTCTGGCATATGGATAAGGATACGATTAGACCAGAATTGGATATCCAGAGGCAGTGTGGTCTCCCCATAAGAAGAAACACATGAACTAGAAAGAATACAAAGGGCGGTAAAAATGGTTTCAGAGCTGGAGGGATTGACATATGAAGAGATGAATGGAAATGGACCTACCAACACTGGAACAAAGAAGAGAAAGAGGAGACCTAATACATATTTATAAACTATTGATTAAAATGGAAATAGACAACAAAGAGTTACTAGAGAGACGGACTTACCAGCAGGAACACACGAGGACACAGTAGAAAATAGAGGAAGGGAAGACTTGAGAGACATAAAGAAACATAGCTTCCCGTCAAGAAACATAGAGGTTTGGAACAGACTAAGTGAGGATGTAGTGTCGGCGAGAAGTGTGCAAAGCGTTAAGGAACAGTTGGATAAATGCAGATATGGGGACGGGACCAGACGAGCGTAAAACCCAGGCCCTGTGAAACTACTAGGTAAATACACACACACACACACACTCGCCGTACCTTCTCCTGGTGGTGTAGCTGGGTGTAGTGGGGAGGCAGGCCATCCTTGTAGGTGGAGAGAGCGAGGGGCAGAATCTTGGCGCAGCGGGCAGCCGAGAACCTCACCTCAGTCTCCACCAGGTTCTGTAGGCTGCTCATGACCTGCGGAAGTGAAGAATGAGGTGTTGAATTTTTATTTTTTTATTTATTATTTTTTTTATGTCTATGCCTAAAGCACTGGTAGGCTTGCTTGAGGGGCCTGGATGGTAGTTGATGGATGATACTGTGTGTGTGTGTGTGTGTGTGTGTGTGTGTGTGGAGACAGCTTCAAAAGACACCTTCGGAAGAATATCGAGAAGGGAGCGTCAAGCTGTCTCTCCAAGTGGCTCCCCTATTTCAAACATTTCTACCGAGCATTGTTTGTGGTCGCAGCGACATTCTAGGCATTTTGTTTCCTCTCTCCTGATGACCTTTGACCCTTAGACGGCAGTGGAACTCTATACAGATGGTCCAGAATTCAGTCAGTTTGGTACGGCAGAAATTAACTCGATAGCAGCGGGGATCATGTTTCTTAATGGTCCCTCCAAGCGAGAAAAATGAGAAAAAATCACCCCTCACACAAACCATTTCATAATATATATCAAAGCATTTGTGATCAGATTATGTATCATCTATTTTTTGGGGGTTATTTCATGGTACAAATTTGTCCCGTCGCTGCTACACGGTAAAGCCACAAATTTGGCCCGTCGCTGCTACACGGTAAAGCCACAAATTTGGCCCGTCGCTGCTACACGGTAAAGCCACAAATTTGGCCCGTCGCTGCTACACGGTAAAGCCACAAATTTGGCCCGTCACTGCTATTAAAAGCCACAAATTTGGCCCGTCCCTGCTACAGTAAACCACAAATTTGGCCCATCGCTGCTACAGTAAAACCACAAATTTGGCCCGTCGCTGCTACGGTAAAACCTAAATTTGGCCCATCGCTGCTACGGTAAAAGCCACAAATTTGGTAATCACTGCTACGGTAAAAGCCACAAATTTGTTGACGCTGCTACGGTAAAGCCACAAATTTATTTGAATAAATACAAATTTGGCCATCGCTGCTACGGTAAAACCACAAATTTATTGTCGCTGCTACATGGTAAAGCCACAAATTTGGCCCGTCGCTGCTACATGGTAAAAGCCACAAATTTGGCCCGTCGCTGCTTCTACGGTAAACCAAATTTGTTGTCGCTGCTACGGTAAAGCCACAAATTTGGCCCGTCACTGCTACAGTAAAGCCACAAATTTGGTCCGTCGCTGCTACAGTAAAAAGCCTAAATTTGGCCCGTTGCTGCTACACGGTAAAGCCACAAATTTGGCCCGTCGCTGCTACACGGTAAAGCCACAAATTTGGCCCGTCGCTGCTACTGGGTTAAGATGTAGAGGGCTGTCAGTAAGAGGAGAGCTGATGTGGAGAAGAGCTTTTGACTCCACTCTGTCCAGAAGAGCTGTGTGAGTGGAGCCCCCCCACATGTGAGATGCATACTCTATACGAGGGCGGACAAGGCCCCTGTATATGGATAGCAACTGTGAGGGGGGAAAGAACTGGCGGAGACGATACAGAATGCCCAACCTCGAGGAAGCTGATTTAGTAGGAGAGGAGATGTGAAGTTTCCAGTTAAAACTCTACCCCTTGACTGCAGATTTCCTACCAAAAGACCTCACCAAGCTACAGGAATGGATCAAAAAGTGGCTGCTACAATTCAATGAAGGAAAATGTAAAGTCCTGCACCTTGGGAGGGGATATCCAGCACACCAATGCCACATGGGAAACACTCCACTATCCACCACAGAGGCAGAGAAAGACCTGGGAGTGTATGTTACCAGGCTACCAGTGAAGGGATATCCAGCACACCAATACCACATGGGAAACACTCCACTATCCACCACAGAGGCAGAGAAAGACCTGGGAGTGTATGTTACCAGGCTACCAGTGAAGGGATATCCAGCACATCAATACCACATGGGAAACACTCCACTATCCACCACAGAGGCAGAGAAAGACCTGGGAGTGTATGTTACCAGGCTACCAGTGAAGGGATATCCAGCACACCAATACCACATGGGAAACACTCCACTATCCACCACAGAGGCAGAGAAAGACCTGGGAGTGTATGTTACCAGGCTACCAGTGAAGGATATCCAGCACCAATACCACATAGGAAACACTCCACTATCCACCACAGAGGCAGAGAAAGACCTGGGAGTGTATGTTACCAGGCTACCAGTGAAGGGATATCCAGCACACCAATACCACATGGGAAACACTCCACTATCCACCACAGAGGCAGAGAAAGACCTGGGAGTGTATGTTACCAGGCTACCAGTGAAGGGATATCCAGCACACCAATACCACATGGGAAACACTCCACTATCCACCACAGAGGCAGAGAAAGACCTGGGAGTGTATGTTACCAGGCTACCAGTGAAGGGATATCCAGCACACCAATACCACATAGGAAACACTCCACTATCCACCACAGAGGCAGAGAAAGACCTGGGAGTGTATGTTACCAGGCTACCAGTGAAGGGATATCCAGCACACCAATACCACATGGGAAACACTCCACTATCCACCACAGAGGCAGAGAAAGACATGGGACTATACGTTACCAGGCTACCAGTGAAGGCCAAATCCGTTCCAATCACAGCGGACGGGTTAAGGATAGACTGAGATTGTTTATCATGGAAAAGGTGACAGTTGAGTGTTGTTCAAGAATAGGGGATAGATATTTGGAGGACTGTGTTGAGTTAGGTGGAGAAATTGAGTATGCATAATTATGACTGTATATGATGTGTGTGTGTGTGTGTGTATGTATGTGTGTGCCTGTGTGTGTGTATGTGTGTGTGTGTGTGTGTGTGTGTGTGTGTGTGTGTGTGTGTGTGTGTGCATTCCCCTCACTCACCTGCTTAGCCTTGGTGTCCTTCTCCGATGGTTCCGACACGAAGAAATTATAGATTTTGTTGACAGCCTCGAACCACACATTCGCTCTTGGCACCTATGGGGGGGAACGAAGGCAGGTGAGAGGGTCAAGGTGGCACGAGCTGGCACTCATTAATAAGGCTAAAAAGATGCCAAATAAACAAAGAGGAAAGGAGGAAAGGAAAGGACGGAAAAAGTTGGGAAGTTTGGTTTAGTGGGCGCAACATCTGTGGTCATATGCCGGAGAGAGACAGAAGGGGAAGGAATTATAGAAGGGAACAGACCCCAGGAGACAGGAAAAAGTTGGGAAGTTTGGTTTAGTCAGTGCAACATCTGTGGTCATATGCCGGAGAGAGACAGAAGGGGAAGGAGTTATAGAAGGGAACAGACCCCAGGAGACAGGAAAAAGTTGGAAAGTTTGGTTTAGTCGGCGCAACATCTGTGGTCATATGCCGGAGAGAGACAGAAGGGGAAGGAGTTATAGGAGAAGGGAACAGACCCCAGGAGACAGGAAAAAGTTGGAAAGTTTTGTTTAGTGGGCGCAACATCTGTGGTCATATGCCGGAGAGAGACAGGAGGGGAAGGAATTATAGGAGAAGGGAACAGACCCCAGGAGACAGGAAAAAGTTGGGAAGTTTGGTTTAGTCGGCGCAACATCTGTGGTCATATGCCGGAGAGAGACAGAAGGGGAAGGAATTATAGGAGAAGGGAATAGACCCCAGGAGACGGGACACAACCCCCTATTAATACCTGGTACCCATTCACTGCTGGGTGGACAGGGGCATAGGGTATCGGAAAAGCCACCCAAATTTTTCCACTCCGCCCGGGAATCGAACCCGGGCTCTCTCAGTTGTGAGCCAAGTGTGCTAACCACTGCACCACGAAGCCCCCTGGGAAATGACGGATGAGGATGGAGGTGAGGGAAGAACGAAGGAGGAAGGAAGGAAAGAAGAGAGAGAAGGAAAAAATGACAATGGGGGAAGTGGAAAAACAGAGAGATTAGGGAAAGGAAAAGATAAAGAAGGAAAACAGGAAAAGGAAGAGAATGGAAGAGGAGAAAGAGAGAAAATAAGAAGAGGAAAAAAAGAAAGAAAATAGGAAGAGGAAGAGAAAAGGAAAGGAGAGAAAGAAGAAGAAAAGGAAAACAACAACAAGAACAGGCTCACCATGAAGAAGAGGGGTCCGGAATGCCTACCCACATTGTCGTCAAATCCCTTCCCCAGTGCCTGGTCGATGTGCTGCTGGAGGAAGATGGCGAAACTGTGCTCTGCGGAGACGAGAGACGACGATGAAGGTCTATTTTTTCCCCATCATCGTTTTTTTCCCCGATTTTTTTTTCCCCAATGCAATCGTTTTTTTTTTCCTTGTTTTTCCTCATCCGGTTTTCCTTCTCATTCTTTTCCGCTAGATTAGAGATGACGATGAAGGTCTATTTTTTCCCCATCATCGTTTTTTTCCCCCAATGCAATCGTTTTTTTTCCCTTGTTTTTCCTCTTTCAAGTTTTCCTTCTTGTTCTTTTCCGCTAGACAAGAGACGACGATGAAGGTCTATTTTTTTCCCCATCATCATTTTTTTTCCCCAATTTTTTTCCCCCAATGCAATCGTTTTTTTTTTCCTTGTTTTTCCTCGTCCAGTTTTCCTTCTTGTTCTTTTCCTCTAGACGAGAGACGATGGGGAAGGTCTATTTTTTCCCCATCATCGTTTTTTTCCCCGATTTTTTTCCCCCAATGCAATCGGGTTTTTTTTCCTTGTTTTTCCTCTTTCAAGTTTTCCTTCTTGTTCTTTTCCTCTAGACAAGAGACGACGATGAAGGTCTATTTTTTCCCCATCATCATTTTTTTCCCCCGATTTTTTTTTCCCCAATGCAATAGTTTTTTTTTCCTTGTTTTTCCTCGTCCAGTTTTCCTTCTTGTTCTTTTACGCTAGACTAGAGACGACGATGAAGGTCTATTTTTTTCCCCATCATCGTTTTTTCCTGTTTTTTTTTCCTCTCCATATTTTTTCCCTTCATGCCATCGTTTTTTTTTTCCTTGTTTTTCCTCTTCCAGTTTATCCTTCCTTCCCTTCCTTTCCTCTCCATTTTCTTCCCTTCCCTTCCTTTCCCTTCCCTTCCCTTTCCCTTCCCAACTCTAAGCTAACCTAACATACCTCTGCTCTCTCTCTCTCTCTCTCTCTCTCTCTCTCTCTCTCTCTCTCTCTCTCTCTCTCTCTCTCTCTCTCTCTCTCTCTCCTTTACCCTTCCTTTCCTTTCCTTTCCTTTCCTTTCCTTTCCTTTCCTTGCATTCCCTTCCCTTCCCTTCCCAACCCTAACCTAAACTAACATACCTCTGCTCTCTCTCTCTCTCTCTCTCTCTCTCTCTCTCTCTCTCTCTCTCTCTCTTACCCAGGTTCCTCTTCCGTTCCGTTGCCACGCCGGAGAGAATTGAAGCGCTTAGCCCATTGGCGGTGGTGGCTGAGGTCGGGTCCTGCCGTCCGCCACCAACACTCTGCCCCCGCCCCCCCGCCATACCCAGGCTGAGGTGGGTGAGGTCGGCCGCCAAGCTATCACCTGTTGGGAATGCACAGACAGGTATATGAACGAATGTATAGGTGGCCACAGGCTTATAAGAAGGGATGTGACCTGCTGGGAAACCAAAGAAAACCTGGAAAAAGTTTTGTTTAGTCGGCGCAACATCTGTGGAGAAGACCTGAAGATAGAGTGTGGAGGAAGAGAAGAGGAGGAGGAGGAACGACAGGGAGGAGAGAAAGGTTGGTTCTGTTTTGAGTAGCGGGCTTTTTTTATATTACAATTTCCTTTTTTTGTGCCCTTGAGCTGTCTCCTTTGTTGTAAAAAAATAACTAAATAAATAAAAAGACATTTCCGCCTCCATCAACTCTCTCCAAAAGCCGACAGGGAGATCAACCGGGTTCTCATGAGTGGTATTTTGGGTTCATGGTACAGAGGAAGGGTCACACTACCACCAGGGTCATAAAACTACCCCTGGAAATGCCCACAACTCCTATGAAAGCCTTGTTAAATACGTGTTCTTTAGGTTCATGGTACAGAGGAAGGGTCACACTACCACCAGGGTCATAAAGCTACCCCTGGAAATGCCCACAACTCCTACAAAAGCCTTGTCAAATGTGTGTTCTTTAGGTTCATGGTACAGAGGAAGGGTCACACTACCACCTGGGTCATAAAACTACCCCTGGAAATGCCCACCAAACTCCTACGAAAGCCTTGTTAAATGTGTGTTCTTCAGGTTCATGGTACAGAGGAAGGGTCACACTACCACCAGGGTCATAAAACTACCCCTGGAAATGACCCTGAAAGCCTTGTTAAATGCGTGTTCTTCAGGTTCATGGTACAGAGGAAGGGTCACACTACCAACAGGGTCACAAAACTACCCTCGGAAATGCCTCAAACTCCTACGAAAGCTCTGCCAATTACGTGGGAATGTGGATAAGTGGATAAGCGGAAGCCCTTACCAGCAGAGGGTGTGGAGGGGGCCGATGGGGTGCCACAGAGCGAGTGCAGGGTGGCAGCGATGAGGGGGGGGGCTGCGGTGCCAGGCTGCGGTTCCTCCATGATGTAAACATATGCTTGGTTGTTTGGAAGCGCAAAGAGAGAGTTGGCACTGTTGAGGAGAGGGAGAGGGAGTGAGACAGGGACAGAAGGGGATGAAGGAATAAGAGAAAGGAAGAAGAGGAAGAAGAGGAAGAAGAGGAGAGAAAGAGAATGACAGGAGACAAGAAGAGGAAGGGAAGGGAATGGAAGAGATTGCATTGAAGAGGAAGAGGAAGAAGAGGAGAGAAAGAGAATGACAGGAGACAAGAAGAGGAAGGGAAGGGAATGGAAGAGATTGCATTGAAGAGGTAGAGGAAGAAGAAGAGGAGGAGAGGAAGAGGGAAGGAAAAAGATCGCGTTGAAGAGGAAGAGGAAGAGGAAGAAGAGAGACAAAGAAGAAGAGGAAGGGAGAGAAAGAAGGAAGGAAAGAGAATGGAAAAAGATTGCATTGAAGAGGAAGAGGAAGAAGAGAGAAAACAAAGAGGAAGAGGAGGAAAGGAGAGGAAGAGGAAGAGGAAGAGAATGAAAGAAGAGGAAGAAGAGGAAGAGGAGAGAAGGAGAGGATGAAGGAGAGAAGAGGAAAGAATTGGAGAGAGAGAGAGAGAGAGAGAGAGAGAGAGAGAGAGAGAGAGAGAGAGAGAGAGAAAGGGAGAGAAGGAAGAAGGCATAGGAAGGAGATAAACAAGGAGAGGAGGAAGAGGAGGAGGAGGAGAGAAGCGATCAAGGAGAGAGAGAGAGAGAGATTCCCTTCCTATCTATCACATCATCACCACCACCACCACCACTACCTTACCTAATATTTGTGATGACCCGACTTTTGCGGAGAAGACGATATATTTGGTCCTCAAGAGCTAGTTCCAGGTTCCGTAGAGGGCTGGAAGGGGCGGAACAGCGACCCCCGCCGCCTCGGACCCTGGAAGCATTGGTTAGGTTAGGTTAGGTGGAGAAGTGGAATTAGAACCTTGTCATAATCCCTCTTTTTTATTCCTATTCCTCTTCCTTCTCCTCCTCCTCCTCCTCCACCCTCTCCCTTCCCTACCCTGACCTTACTTAACCTCCTACCCATCGCGATACTTTATTGCTGATAACAAAATTGGGTTATCGGCCATCCGTAACTTATTTAACCCTTTCAATACGATGACGCCTACGTAGGTGTCATATTTCTATTCTGTTTCTTCTTCTATTGAGTTGTCCCGTACTTTGTGTTGGGTACTAAGTATAGACGCCGTGTGCTGTCCTTGAAATCCTATTGCTCCTCCCGCCATCCTTGTTCCCACCAATCACAAAAAATGAGCCACAGTATGCACCGCCTTCTTCCCGCCTTGTGTCTAAAATTAGGAAGTCTCATTGGCTCGCTCTCTCTCTCTCTCTCTCTCTCTCTCTCTCTCTCTCTCTCTCTCTCTCAGACACCGAGGCGCCGACACCATCACGTCTCGCCAACGTTGCCAGATTGCCGTATTCAGCCTCTTATTTTTGCCGATTTCCGACCCCAAAAACTGCCTCCTCGACCCCAATAACTGCCTATATAAATAGATATTGGTAAAATAATTAATTATTGGTGTCTTTTGGCAATTGCTATGGCTCAGAAATAGGTAAATACGAGGCTCTGAGTACGATAATCTGGCAATGGTGTGACTCGCCCACCTCTCTCTCTCTCTCTCTCTCTCTCTCTCTCCCAGACACCAAGGTGCCAACACCACCACTCCTTGATGACAAAGGAGTATCTGGCAGCTCTCTGACTGATGATAACAGAGTTGTATTTGCTGATAATTTCTCGACATTCTTCCTCCTCTACACAATCATCTGCTTTCTCTATTTCTTTCCCCCTTGCCCCTTTCTCCCCTTTCTTTATTTCGCTTTTTTTTATTTCGCGTTGACGCAATTTACATTATGCATAGCAGGTACATGTTGACTCGTTGTGTATGCTGCTTTGCAAATATGTGATACATGTAATGAGGGCTTTCTGCAGCATAATATACGGAGGCGACAAGCAGATACATGCCGGCTCAGGTTTGCGGCCGTGCACGCCATATATCAGCCAGGCGGGCTTTTTGAACATCCGGCGCGAAGGGGTTAAATATATATCGGTATCTTCGTTACTTTTATAACCAAACTAGCGATGATTGCTAATTTTTTCCGCCTCAGAAAAAAAAAAGCGTTGTCTCCTCCCGTGGCCCGGACGCCCGGTGTTGTATGAAAAAACTTTGGGGTATGAAATGTCTTCAGTGAAGAGATTTCATACTTGGATCATCAACATTAAAACACTTGGTTATGTTTTTATGTTAGAGTCAAAAATCAATAAATCAAAGAGAAAAATCATTTAACTTTGCCCAAAAAATGTTTATTCACTGCCTCAAATTTGATATTCCATATTTGTTTGTGGGCATGCCATGGTATTGAAAGCACCCGGTGTTGTGTTGTTTGGTGTCCCATCGTCAAAAGCTGGTGCTTTTATTTACAAACATTGGTTAGTGAACTGCGCATGTTCAGACCAGTAAGTGTAGCCCTGTACAGTCTCACAAAGCTTTTTAACACATTAAGAGTTGCTGGAAGGCTGAATCAGACATACAGTACCACCATCCTCGCTGTTTCTAGAACGACACTTTGTATACTGTATGTCTGATTCAGCCTTCCAGCAATTAATTATAAGCTAGCTTTGTGAACTGTACAGGTTCACTGCTGGTCTGAACATGCACAGTTCACGAAGACAATGTTTGTAAAAAGCGCCAGCTTTTGACGGTGGGGACGCCAAATAACACAACACCAGTTCAGGCGTTTCCAGTATTACCGTCCAAAGGTACGTGTCAACGTGTGGTTTTCAGGTTTTGTAAGTTTTCTAAAATACAGATAATGAAAATTTGAATTCATCTATGTTTTATTTGAAATATCAATATAATATCGTTCTCGCCAATCGGACTTATCGCTAGCTAGTATCGGAATTGTGGATTCATATCGGGTATGGGTTATCGGTTATCGCCTATATTTGTGTCTCCAGTTAACGGATATCGGTTATCACCGATAAGGTTTTCCATTATCAGTTATCGGGTATCGGGAATAAGGTTTTCTGTTATCGTGTCCAGCTATGCCCCTACCCACCTGTGAGCTGCCCTGTCCTCTCCCTTCACCCCTTCCTTACCCTGACCTTACCTAACCTTCCCTCTTCCCTACCCTAACCTAACCTTCCAACGCTTTATCTCTTTCTAACCCTAACCTAACCTTCCTTCTCTCCTTTTCCTTCCCTTCCTACCCTGACCTTACCTAACCCCTGTACCCACCTGTGAGCTGCCCCGTCCTCCGCGCTGCCCCGGATCTGAGGAGGCAGGAGGCGAGCGGAGAAGAGGAAGAGTACGCGAGGGGCACACAGGCGGCCAAACGCTACCCAATCCTTGCTGATGCCTGGGACGGTACGCAGGAGTTCTGAGAGGTGGTTGTGTGCCTTGGACCTGTGGAGGGACGACGCTGGGTTAGGTTAGGTTAGTGGGTGGGTTAGGTTAGGTTAGGGTTAGGTTAGGTTAGGTTAGGTTAGGGGCAGGGTTAGGTTAGGTAAGTTAGGTTAGGTTAGTGGGGGGGGGTTAGGTTAGGTTAGGTTAGTTAGGTTTGGTTAGTGGGGGGGGTTAGGTTAGGTTAGGGGCAGGGTTAGGTTAGGTTAGTTAGGTTTGGTTACTGGGGGGGGTTAGGTTAGGTTAGGTTAGTTAGGTTTGGTTAGAGGGGGGGGTTAGGTTAGGTTAGGTTAGAGGGGGGGGGGGTTAGGTTAGGTTAGGTAAGTTAAGTGAGGTTAGGTAAGTTAGGTTAGGTTAGGTAAGTTAGGTTAGGTTAGGTTAGGTTCAGTCTCTCTCTCTCTCTCTCTCTCCCTCTCACCGTATAGCGTCCAGGGTCCTGAAGAGATGTATGTAGGTGACGTCAAAGGTGTGGGTGGGGTGGCAGAGCAGCAGGATATGGGACACAGAGAACAGCACCAGCAGGCTCTTGGCAAACCCTAACTTGAGACTGGACCAGGCCATCAAGAACCCCTGTGGAAGGAGGTTAGGTTAGGTTAGGTTAGGTTAGGTTAGATTAGGTTAGGTTGACATAGGGATGGAACATGTTTTGTGTGTTTTTACAGTGATGGAAGGAGTTGAAAGGCAAAAATTAGATTAGATTAGGTTAGGTTAGGTTAGGTTAAGGTTAGGTTAGGTTAGGTTAAGGTTGACATAGGGATGGAACATGTTTTGTGTGTTTTTACAGTGATGGAAGGAGTTGAAAGGCAAAAATTAGATTAGATTAGGTTAGGTTAGGTTAGGTTAGGTTAGGTTAGGTTAGGTTAAGGTTAGGTTAGGTTAGGTTAGATTAGGTTGACATAGAGATGGAACATGTTTTGTGTGTTTTTACAGTGATGGAAGGAGTTGAAAGGCAAAAATTAGATTAGATTTGGTTAGGTTAGGTTAGGTTAAGGTTAGGTTGATATGGGAAACAGAGAACAGCACCAGCAGGCTCTTGGCAAACCCTAACTTGAGACTGGACCAGGCCATCAAGAACCCCTGTGGAAGGAGGTTAGGTTAGGTTAGGTTAGGTTAAGGTTAGGTTAGGTTAAGGTTAGGTTAGGTTGATATGGGAAACAGAGAACAGCACCAGCAGGCTCTTGGCAAACCCTAACTTGAGACTGGACCAGGCCATCAAGAACCCCTGTGGAAGGAGGTAGAGTTAGGTTAGGTTAGGTTGGCGTAGAGGAAAAGGAAGCTGTTGTGTGTGTGTGTGTGTGTGTGTGTGTGTGTTTTTACAGCAGTGGAAGTAGTTTAAGGGCTACACACACACACACACACACACACACACTGCTTCCCATATATCACAACTTGGAAAATACATAGGAAGGAAGGAAGGAAGGAGAGGAAGGAAGGAACAAAGGAAGGAAGGGAAATAGAGAAAGGACACACACACACACACACACACACACACACACCTAGTGGTACGTGACAGAGGTGTGACAAGAGGCAACGGTAAGAAATTGAAGAAGAGCGACTGTAGGAGAGACCTCAAGAAATACAGTTTAGAAGCATAACAACATGGAACGGACTTGACGAGGAGACTGTGTGTGCAAAAACCATTCATGAATTTGGACAAACTGGATGATAAGCGTTATGGAGACGGGACAGCACGAGACTAGTACGCCTCTTTTCCTGTATTTCACAACTAGGTAAATAGAACTAGGTAAATACACACACATAATAGTAATGATAATAATAATAATAATAGTAATAATAATAAGAAGAAGAAGATGAAGAAGAAAAAGAACAAGAAATGAAAGGGAAGGAAGAAGAAGAAGAAGAAGAAGAAGAGAAGGATCATTGGAGGAAGGAAAGGAAGGAAGAAGAGAAGAGGGAAACGGAGAGAAAAATGGAGAGAAAAAGGAAGGAAGGAAAGGAGACAGAGATGGAGGGAAGGAAGGAAGGAAGGAAGGAAAGAAGGAAGGAAGGGAACAAGAAAAGAAGGAAGAAGGGAAGGAAGGAAGGAAGGAAGGAAGGAAGGAAGGAAGGAGGGGAAAGAAAGGAAGGAAACAAGAAAAGAAGGAAGGGAAGGAAGGAAGGAAGGAAGGAAGGAAAGAAAGGAAAGAAGGAAGGAAACAAGAAAAGAAGGAAGGGAAGGAAGGAAGGAAGGAAGGAAAGAAAGGAAGGAAAGAAGGAAGGAAGGAAACAAGAAAAGAAGAAAGGAAGGAAGGAAGGAAGGAGGGAAAGAAAGGAAGGAAAGAAGGAAGGAAGGAAACAAGAAAAGAAGGAAGGGAAGGAAGGAAGGAAGGAAGGAAGGAAAGAAAGGAAGGAAAGAAGGAAGGAAGGAAACAAGAAAAGAAGGAAGGAAGGAAACAAGAAAAGAAGGAAGGAAGGAAAGAAAGGAAGGAAGGAAACAAGAAAAGAAGGAAGAAAGGAAGGAAAGGAAAGAAAGGAAGGAAGGAAGGAAGGAAGGAAGGAAAGGAAGGAAACAAGAAAAGAAGGAAGAAAGGAAGGAAAGGAAAGAAAGGACTTAAAGAAGGAAGGAAGGAAGAGAACAAGAAAAGAAGGAAGGGAAGGAAGGAAGGAAGGAAAGAAGGAAGTAAGGAAACAAGAAAAGAAGGAAGAAGGGAAGGAAGGAAGGAAGGAAGGAGGGAAAGAAAGGAAAGAAGGAAGGAAGGAAACAAGAAGAAAGGAAGGAAGGAAGGAGGGAAAGAAAGGAAGGAAAGAAGGAAGGAAGGAAACAAGAAAAGAAGGAAGAAGGGAAGGAAGGAAGGATGGAATGAAAGAAAGGAAAGAAGGAAGGAAACAAGAAAAGAAGGAAGGGAAGGAAGGAAGGAAGGAAGGAGGGAAAGAAAGGAAGGAAAGAAGGAAGGAAGGAAACAAGAAAAGAAGGAAGAAGGGAAGGAAGGAAGGAAGGAAGGAAGGGAAAGAAAGGAAGGAAGGAAACAAGAATAGAAGGAAGAGGGAAGAAGGGAAGGAAGGAAGGAAGGAAGATCAGAAAGCAAACACACACACACACACACATCCCCTTCCCCCCCTACACACACACCTTCTCCTGCAAGAGCTGATGCATATGTTCAAGGGATGCAATGAGGGTAGAGGTGTCGTAGGCAGCTGTGAGGTGCAGGTAGACGGTGCGACGCCCAACATCATAATATCCATCAACGCCTGTCTGCAAGGGAACGCAGGGTAAGTTAGGTTAGGTTAGGTTAGACAAGTTAGGTTAGGTTAGGTTAGGTAAGTTAGGTTAGGTTAGGTTAGGTAAGTTAGGTTAGGTAAGGTTAGACAAGTTAGGTAAGTTAGGTTAGGTTAGGTTAGACAAGTTAGGTAAGTTAGGTTAGGTTAGGTTAGACAAGTTAGGTAAGTTAGGTTAGGTTAGGTTAGACAAGTTAGGTAAGTTAGGTTAGGTTAGGTTAGACAAGTTAGGTAAGTTAGGTTAGGTTAGGTTAGACAAGTTAGGTAAGTTAAGTTAGGTTAGGTTAGACAAGTTAGGTTAGGTTAGGTTAGGTTAGACAAGTTAAGTTGGTTAGGTTAGGTGAGTTAGGTTAGGTTAGGTTAGATAACGTTAGGTTAGGTAAGTTAGGTTAGGTTAGACAAGTTAGGTAAGTTAGGTTAGGTAAGTTAGGTTAGATTAGGTTAGGTTTGGTAAGTTAGGTTAGACATAATACCCATCAACGCCTATCTGCAAGGGAACAGAGGGTAAGTTAGGTTAGATTAGGTTAGGTAGGTTAGGTAAGTTAGGTTAGGTTAGATAAGGTTAGGTTAGGTAAGTTATGTTAGACAAATTAGGTTAGGTTATGTTAGATAAGGTAAGGTTAGGTAAGTTAGGTTAAACAAGTTAAGTAAGTTAGGTTAGGTAAGTTAGATTAGACAAATTAGGTTAGGTTAGGTGAGTTAGGTTAGACAAATTAGGTTAGGTTATGTTAGATAAGGTAAGTTAGGTTAGACAAGTTAAGTTAGTTAGGCTAAGTTAGATAAAGTTAGGTTAGGTAAGTTAGGTTAGACAAATTAGGTTAGGTTAGGTAAGTTAGGTTAGACAAATTAGGTTAGGTTAGGTAAGGTAAATTAGGTTAGACAAATTAGGTTCGGTTAGGTTAGATAAGGTTAGGTTAGGTAAGATAGGTTAGACAAGTTAGGTTAGGTTTGGTTAGATAAGGTTAGGTTAGGTAAGATAGGTTAGACAAGTAAGGTTAGGTTTGGTCAGATAAGGTTAGGTTAGGTAAGTTAGGTTATGTTAGATAAGGTAAGTTAGGTTGGACAAGTTAAGTACGTTAGGTTAGGTTTTAATTGCAAGGAGGTAGAATGGGAGGATTGGCAGACGCAGGGAACAGAAGAGTCGTGGGGAGGGAGACTCCTGCAAATGGCAATGGAACATGTGCTGCCTCAATGCATATATTTACACACACACCCATATCCTCCCTTCCTCCTTCCCTACGCACCCTTATATATACCCCCTTCCCTCTCCCCCTCCCTTCCTCTCTCCCACTGTTCCCAGAGCAGTGAGTAGCGGGCTTTTTTATATTTTTCTTTACGCCCTTGAACTGTCTCCTTAGCTGTAGAAAGATAAAAAATAAATAAAATAAAAAAACGTACTCAGAACACAGTATTCACCGGTTTCTGACGCCTAACTAAGTCCCAAGAAACATCAGGATCTAACTCTTTTAACCCTGTCTGATCCGATGTTTTCAAATTTTCGCACTCGTAACACCTAGGGTCGTATTTAAAGACATTTCGTTGCCCTAGAACACTATTTTGACAAGGCTTTCGTAGGAGTTGTGGGCATTTCCAGGAGTAGTTCTATGACCCTGGTGATAGTGTGACCCTTCCTCTGTACCATGAACCTAAAGAAACACATATTTAACAAGGCTTTCCTAGGAGTTGTGGGCATTTCCAGGAGTAGTTCTAGGACCCTGGTGATAGTGTGACCCTTCCTCTGTATCGTGAACCTAAAGAAACACATATTTAACAAGGTTTTCGTAGGAGTTGTGGGCATTTCCAGGAGTAGTTCTATGACCCTGGTGATAGTGTGACCCTTCCTCTGTATCGTGAACCTAAAGAAACACATATTTAACAAGGCTTTACCGGGAGTTGTGGGCATTTCCAGTAGTAGTTCTATGACCCTGGTGATAGTGTGACCCTTCCTCTGTATCGTGAACCTAAAGAAACACATATTTAACAAGGCTTTCGTAGGAGTTGTGGGCATTTCCAGGAGTAGTTCTATGACCCTGGTGATAGTGTGACCCTTCCTCTGTACCATGAACCTAAAGAAACACATATTTAACAAGGCTTTCGTAGGAGTTGTGGGCATTTCCAGGAGTAGTTCTATGACCCTGGTGATAGTGTGACCCTTCCTCTGTACCATGAACCTAAAGAAACATATTTAACAAGGCTTTCGTAGGAGTTGTGGGCATTTCCAGGAGTAGTTCTATGACCCTGGTGATAGTGTGACCCTTCCTCTGTATCGTGAACCTAAAGAAACACATATTTAACAAGGCTTTCGTAGGAGTTGTGGGCATTTCCAGTAGTAGTTCTATGACCCTGGTGATAGTGTGACCCTTCCTCTGTATCGTGAACCTAAAGAAACACATATTTAACAAGGCTTTCGTAGGAGTTGTGGGCATTTCCAGGAGTAGTTCTATGACCCTGGTGATAGTGTGACCCTTCCTCTGTACCATGAACCTAAAGAAACATATTTAACAAGGCTTTCGTAGGAGTTGTGGGCATTTCCAGGAGTAGTTCTATGACCCTGGTGATAGTGTGACCCTTCCTCTGTACCATTAACCTGTAGAAACCTCATTAGAACCCGATTGACCCCCTCTTTGACCTTTAGAAATATGTGAGAAGCAGAAGTGTCTTGTAATACCACCTCTAACATCGTACTCATTTATCTGAACAACGATAACGCTCATGAACACTAAGCACTGGTACCGAATCAATAGTGTAAAACAATAATGAATAATGAGTGAAAAGAAGCTAGTGGAAAGTTAAAAAATTAAAAAATAATGCATCGTTTTGATCGACGTGCCTGAGGGGGGGCCAGATATGTACCCCCTCGGATCACACAGGGTTAACGATACCTATAAATGAGTTTCGTTCTTGGAGCCCAGAAGACAGTTTTGGGGTAGGAAGTCGGGAAATATAAGCAGCTGAGTACGACAATCCAGCAACATTGCTCTCTCCCACACTCCCTGTCTCACTCCCTCACCCCTTCCTTCTCCCTTCCTATCACCCTCGCACCCTCACCAGCGTCCTTTGGTCCACATGTATAGGGTGCGTCAGGTCCCTGTTGAAGATGCGTTGCCCCACCATCGCCTCCAGAGCAGCCGCCTTGCACCCCCCAGCGTCCAGGGAGCTCCGCCCGAACACAGCGACCACTGCCACTCTCTGTCGCGCCGCAGCCTCCCTGTGGTGGTGGTGGGGGGGGAGGTGTTAGTGGTGGTAGTAGTAGTAATAGTAGTAGTAGTAGTAGTAGTAGAAGGAGGAAAGGGTAGCAACACACGGCTCTTTTCCTGTATTTCACAACTAGGTAAACACACACACACACACACACACACACAAGGAAGTAAAAGAGAAAGAAATAAAAAAAATAATGAAAGAAAAAGATTGGAAGGAAAATGATCAAGAAAATAAGGAGAGAGAAGGAAGACAGGGGAAGAAAAATGAATATAAGAAAGGAAGAAAAGGAGAGGAAGACAAAATAGACAAATATACAATGAAGAAAAATGTCGTAAAATAAGACATGGGAAAGAAAGGCAGAGAATATAGTAAACAGAAGAACGAAAGAACAAAACACACACACACACACACTTACTGGGGCATCCATGTGGTAGGCAGGGTGAAGTGTCCTTGCCGGTTTGATATTTTGTAAGCCAACTCCATCTGAGGGTAGAGAAAAAAAGTTCAGGGATGACGCCATGGTCCTTAACCCGTGCGCTCCAACTGTGGGAAAACCGAGGAGTGGCCGAGAAACGACAAAATTACACTGCATTTTGAAACTAAGAAAAGAGCATGGAACGTACATCAGAGTACTCCTCTCATGACCATAAAGCCGTTAAAAATATTTACTTATACACAAACTCCATTCTTTTTGGGTGATGTTTGTTACAAAATAAAGTTTCGTGACGCGTGGCATCTGGCCGAGAGTCGCTTGTTGTCTACATTAGAGAATTTGACAAGTGATTACTGTGTGGATAGCTAATTCAGTCTGCCATGACCTTACAGCACCACCTATGACAAAAAAGCCCACCTCAAGATCACTCAGGTAAGTTAGTTCAGTTCAAGGATAGATTGTGTTCTCACCGTTGTCAGTAGGCGGTGGGCGGCGCTGTGTCACGTGTCAGTAAGTATTCTCGTCCTCTATACTCCTTGGTGCTCCCTTTAATATATTCCGTCCATTCTCACTGCCTTGGCTTCTTAATGTTCTCCTCTTCGTCGCTGTTTTAATTATTTTCCTCCATTCCTTCGTGTCACGCCTCGCCTCTCTCCCTCCTCGGCGCCTGTCAATGTAAACAAACCAGTGACCGAGGTACCGTCTTGGCCAAAGAGACTGTATACGAAGAGATAGTGGTATGTAGTAATTCCTCGGGCGTGCGGAAGTAGCGCCATCTATTGCAGCCCACCAAAAACGTCACTTTTCAGGGGTAGCTTTACTATTTTTGAAGTACCTGCCACAGCACCCTATTCAGCCTTTACTTATTTTTTTCATTATTGTAAAATGATTTACTAATGGGGTAAAGAAAAATATATTTGTTCTTATGTTTTATTAGGTATTATCTACACTATATCAATTTGTTATTTTAGGAAAAATATGGTGTAGAAAGCATTTGATAATATATATATATATATATATATATATATATATATATATATATATATATATATATATATATATATATATATGTGTGTATGTGTGTGTGTGCAGTGCTTTAAATACAAGCAAAGCATACATCATTCTATGCATGCTAGATTACTATAATGCCTTTGCAACTGTGGTAACCTGGATGTCACACTGGTCCTGTGTCCCAGGGTAATGGGTTCCCTAACACCACAGGCTCAAGGGCCAATGTTACAGAGATGAGCACTGAGGCCACGTGCTGCTACAGCGTATGCCCCCAACCGTACCTTTACCTTTTGCAACATGCTCTTAGCTGAGCAAAAATATCATACTAACTGTACAAGTGCCAGATAATGGCAAGCATTGCATACTGCTTGACAGGGCAGAGAACAAAAGCTTCTAATCATTACAACTGAAATAAACAATGGGAGACACTCAAAGCTTGTTAACTGAACATGACCCGATTTATAACAGGCAAAACCAACAATGGTGCGTTATATACAATGAAAACTATATAAAAATGTTGCAAGGCACATCAATATAAGAGCAAAGCACCATAAAACATTCTGAAATACATGATGGAGGACATCAAGAAGGTAACACATGAGTTGTCTTAAATGGAATGCAATAACTTGGTGGTCCTGGGAGACAGGTGAGCCTGGAGGTGAAAATGGAATGTAGGACACGGTATGATCTCACAAGCTCTGACCTTGGTGTCATAGTCATGAAGATATTGAGCTCAGTGGGCACAACTATGCAGCGGAGGCACATATGATAAAAGCAAATGAGACAAAATAAGGCAACTCAGTGTAAAAAAATAGCAGGAAAGTTATGCTGCAGTATGTGACACACCAAATTACAGGGCAGAGAGTGATATGTATTTCATGGGCTATATCAGTAAACATGTAGCATTTATTGCAGGAACCACACATTAAAGTTGGATGTAATAAAATATATGTTTTTAGCACACATTAAAGTTGGATGTAATAAAATCATTTGATATGAAACTCCTTGAACTGGCCAACCAAACAAACCACTCTCTGCCCCCCTCCCCTTCAAAAAGCATTATTTTCACAAGGTTTATGAGGCATTAGTCAAGAATATTAACTGCCATTACATTTTGACAAAAAAAAAAAAAAAAAAACACCTCTGGGATTATGTAGATCATATAAAGCAGAAAAAACATTGCATGCTGTAATACAAACAAGATTACTCCTGGAAGCCACATTCATGATGCCAGACACGTGATGACAGACACAGTGTGATGAAATTACAAGCTGTATTTTACATTATGAAACCAAGCCAAGTGTCACTGCAGCACATATTAGGTAAGGCAGACACCAAAAGCTTGTTACCTGAACAAGATTAAATATAACAGGCAAAATCACAATAAAGCATTGCATACTGATGGCTGGAAGAGAACAAATGCTTCCAAGCATTACACCTAAAATAAACAATGGCAGATATTCAAAACTTGTGCGAACAAGACCTGATTTATAACAGGCAAGACCAACAATGGTGCATTACATGCGATATCTGGCAGGGATTCCTTGCATTAGAATTGGAAAGTGGCAGACACCTAAAGCATTAACTGAACAAGATCTGATTTATAACAGGCAAAACCAACAATGGTGCATTACATGTGATATATAGCAGGGAAGATAAATGATTCCTTGCATTACAACTGGAAAGTGGCAGACACCCAAAGCTTGTTAATTGAACAAGATCTGATTTATAACAGGCAAGCCCAACAATGGTGCATTACTTGCAATATTTGGCAAAGTATATGGAAAAAATTCTTGGCGTAACAAGAGTAATACTAAATAATGGCAAATCCCACGAAGTTTCTCTTCTTTTGACAAAGCCTGTGCTCTTTGCTGCAGGGCTGTCAGAGTGTTTGCTCCAGCCAACATTTACTGAAATACCCCTGAGTCATGAGTGAAGTGTTGAAACTGAAGGCAAGTGAAATACTGTGCTCAGAAATCTATTAGCATTTGGACTTTGATAGTATAAGGCCAGAGCAAACCTCCTCTCTTGTAACCCATATCTTCTACTGGGCTTAGATCTTGGCATCTTGCAGCATGTTGAACCTGACCTCAGAAAAAATCCACCCCTATTGGATCTAAAAAATTGCTGGCTCTGGGCAAAAACTGCCCAGGAGTTGTAACAGCCTGGGTTTTGAGCTGCCTTGCCTCCCGGTGCAGACGGCAGACTGTTGTGTGCAGCAATTTTCACTTTTCATGTCTGAAAATACATGAAAAATATTTAATCACAATTAATCACAATTCTAAATAATAAAATAGGTGTATGTAATTGCATTATTGTCAGTGCTATAAGTGAATCTAAGCATTGACATTATGTCTGCACACCAGCTTCGATGGAAGGCTTCACTTAGATTGCCTGACAAGAGTAATATTTTCAGGAGATGGGGGAGAGGATACAACTGGAGACTCTTGACAGATATAATGTCAAGATCTACAAGCACCCATTTACCATATATATCTTTGATGTTCAGTCCATACTAAAACATTTGTCAATGTGTTGCCACACTAAAAATCTAAAAATTCCCTGTTTCTTCAATGTTAGTCATACCTAAGCCCTGCTAAACCATCCAAGTGAATCAAGAATGAGTTCTGGGCGGCAGCATGAGCCAATACTAAATGGCACCACTATAAAAAAAAAATTGCCTGCATCATGACGGGCCTGGGCCGACCGCCAGGCGCCTGAAGAAAACCTACCGGCGCTATAGGCAGGTGGAAAAAAAAAAAAAAAAAAAAAAAAAAAAAAATCACATCAGAAGAATGGACAAAGGTTTGTTAGTGGCACTTCAAGGTTATGCTACCTCTTCAAAGATTGGCCAGTCATGGTTTAAAGTGGAACAGGATAAACAAGAAACAGGTAGATATCTGTGGACACTACTGTTACTATCAATTGCCAGCCAATGGCAAAATTTGAACCTATGCTATCAAAAACATAAGACCCATATGCTGATCACTCGACTAATGTACTACACCCATTGAAACATAATAAAGAGTTTGAATATATCATTCAAAATTTCAACCTTTTTACATACGTTTTTTTTTAAGATATGAAGCCTACTGGTGTAACAGTTAAATATTGAACTCAATTTGTATGCAGAGATGTGAAGTATGTTATTAAGCTGTAATGTTTCCAACAGATTAGTTGTGATTAAAGCAACATGGAATAGTAACTAAAGAGGATAAATTATCACTGAGAAGAAGAGGTTCCTTACTATATTGTGGTGAGCTTGATGGAGTTTCCTCCAACCCATCAAGTTCACACCCTGTTGAGAGGCAATTTTTAATCAAAGTGAAAAATGGATGCAAATGGTCACTAAAACTAGTTATTATACTTGGTGTCACAAATTTGGGCAAGAATTTAGGAAGGACTCCCGGACTTGGCGTCACTGATGAGGTAAATGATCTCGTGCACTCATTGGGCTATAATATATACATTGTTATAATGTGTATTATTGTCTTGTTACTATATATTACCTACTGATAATGGAAATACATGTCAGGATTAATCATCAAATACAAGGAAAAAAGAATCATGTATGGAAATTGTGAACTTTTAAGTTCATGTAACAAACAAGGTTTATTATACACAAAAGGTTGGATACTTCAGATGTAAAAGATTTTGGATATAACATCACCCCCTCCTCCATATTGGTTCTTTAAAGCAAGAGTTGACTACAGCTGATTATTATTTGGTTACCGACACTAAATTTTTTAGTGCAAACCATCTGGAAATCAATGATCATTATAAGGAATACTTCTCATGAGTAGCTACTAAAACTTGATAACCTAGAAGGATGCACCATCAGACTGTAAAGGATAGATATATATATTATAAGACATAGCTACATTGGTGGATCCAAAGGGGGGCCCAGGCCCCCCCAATGTTCCTGAGTGATACAGGAAAACTAGCTCCTAAAACAATGCTTTGGCACAAAGTCCAGGCCGTTATACCCATTGATTTAGGTCACCACCAGTTTTTCAAGACCAGGACTGCCGAGAATGGCTAATTGGTAATGCTAATGCTCCTTCCACCCGCAAAAAGTCTGACGTCCCCCCCAAAACTCATTTCCTGGATCTGCACCCAAAGACATACCGTGACATGGTTCAGTGATCATGGACAAAAAAAAAATGTAAAGACAATCAATATCCAATCATTTCAGAATACATAAAGCAGCATCCATATGAAGGAATTCTACAACTTAAAAGTGATGTTGAGCAGGGCATGTGTTAAGTGACTTGCACAGTCTATTTTGTGAAGTCATAATTAGATTAATAACACAACAATCAACAAACACTAGATGAAGTATTCATACCAAAATCAGTACATGGAGCTGGTGCACTGCAATGGGAAGCACATTCCTGCAGCTCACCAAGAGGGTTGAATGATGCCATGTACTTCAGGGGGGGTGGCTAAATGTCTTCACCTTTGGCCTCTTTCTTGGACTCTCCCCCTTCAGCTGCCACATTCTCTTGGATGATATCGGACGTGTTCGGATCTGTTGGGATGTGGTTGTGTTAGATGTGGAATAACATACGACAGTGGAACATGGAAGGAAAGAGTATGTCCACACGGTAAAATACATAAAAAATTCTTTGGATACTGAAAGGATGTACAGGGATAACTGGGTGAGAAGGGAGAGAGATGCAGATTTTTATGTTAAAGAGCTAGTTACACCAATGAAGACTTAAGGCATACACATTCAGAAAGACCACAATTTTGGCTGCTAGACGGAAAAGCACTAGATGTCAAAGTGCCAGGACATTGAAGGAAGTAATAATAAGAAAAGCAATAATAATTAATGAGTATAAATATATTTCTGATATTTTTGTTTATCTTAATACTTGTATTGGAATTTTCAAACACTAAGAATATAATAAATAAATATTCATAAATTAATGAAAATAAATACATTAATTGTACTAATACTACCACTAACAATATTAACAGCACTGCACCTAATAGACTGAGCAATAAACTGAGTCTGATATGTAACCATAATTAAACTGTCTCTGTCTGAGTGTTATGTGAAGCTTGCTCCATGCACCATGATAGGAATGGAATAGATGCATGCAGGTTGCTGAGATACTTACAGTCACCAGCCACTTGTAGATATGGCACCAAAATGTGTTGGAAGCATTGGCGGCCAACTTCCATTTATTTAATTATTATTTTCTTTAAACAAAGGAGACAGCTCAAGGGCAACAAAGCGTACTAGAAAAAAAAGCCCCTCTACTCACCACTCCCAAACAGACAAAAGTAGAGTCTTGATACACTCTTCTTGAAGGTCAAATTATAGGCAGGAGGAAATGCAGACAATGGAAGGCTGTTCCAGAGTTTATCAGTGTAAGGGATGAAAGAGTGGAGATGCTGGTTAACTTTTGCATAAGATGTTTGGCAAGATAGAACATGCAGTAATTGACTTAAATTAGAAAAGTATAAATATAGGAGGGAAATAGGCAGGCATTAGTTTAGTAATAGGGTGGTGGGGGATCGGAATAGACTCAGCAATCACATGAGTGGAGGGACGATAGCTTGTTTTAAGAGTAGACTGGATAGCTACATGGACGAGGATGACAGGTGATAATGGGGGGAATCTGGAGCTGCCGTATGTAGGCCATTCGGCCTCTTGCCGCGGGAGGAGGGGAGGCATGCAGTTAGCAAGTTCAGAACAGCTGTCAGCGTGAAAATGATTAGAATTTCCACATTATCATTATTTATATATATCACTTACCCCGGGTGGCATCCTTCCGTAATAAATGTAGCTTCACACCAGGCTGTGTCCTCTTTATCACCACAAAGGGACATGATTTGAGGCTCCGGCTGGTAAACGTGGCGGCCGCGGCGGTGTTATGATTTTTGAACGAGGCAGCGTTGCAATCGGAGCAGAGAAAGATATTGCTGCGAATAGCGTTATAATAAACAGTATAAGTTAGACCAAGATAATTATTTTCACCCACTCTTTCCCCCTACAAACCAATGACTCAATTAATATATATCATCATTACTGATGGAAGTCAGCGTGCGTGTTAAAACAATGAGTTTGGAAGAAAAACATGATTACATAGTGATTGATTGATTGATTGATAGTTTATTGTAAAGAACGGCAGTAGGGCTACAATTCCTTGGTTCATTCCAGTATATATACAGAGAGGTTAAACACATAAAACACATCTAACCACATATGCAGAGAAAGTAATATAATTGCGGTATAATAATATAACAATAATAGCATTACTCATGACATGCAGTCAGGCTATATCTACCTAGTAAATATATACAGTATATATAGTTCCTACTGTTCATTTTAATATGTATCTACCTTTATTTTTTTATTTAAAATGGGAAATAACCAGACTGAAGAAAAAAAGTAGCAACATTTGCTGCTTGATCCCATGTTGCAACACTGCTGATGGGTTCTTGGGGTTGGGGGTGGGTCTGGAGGGGGGGAAGCGCCTGGATGTAAACAAAGCTGCTCCTGCGCCATCTGTTGCAACCGACATACACCAACACCCGCCCACGGTCTCCCATAGAGGCCCCCTCTCCTGTTCTATAGTCTCCTTGGTCTTGGCCCAGGGAGGTTCTTTATTATTATTATTATTATTATTATTGTTACTACTGCTGCTATTACTAATATTTTTTGTTCGCGTTCTTGCTCATCTTTCTTCTTTTTTTTTCTTCTGTTCTCTTTCTTCTTCGTCTTTTGTTCTTGTTTTTTGTTTTTTTCTGTTTCTATTTCCATTTTTCTTGTTCTTTTTTTCTTTTCGTTCATCATCTTCTATTTCATTTTCTTCTTTTTTCTTTTTTCTCTACTTCATTTTCTTCATGTTTTTTTTTTGTTCTTCTTGTTCTTCATCTTTTCCTTCATTCTTTTTGTTCTTCTTGTTCTTCATCTTTTCATCATTATTGTTTTTTTTCTTTTTCTCTATTCATTCTTCTTGTTCTTCTTCTTGTTCTTCATCTTGTTGTTTTTTCTTTTTCTCTATTCATTCTTCTTGTTCTTCTTCTTGTTCTTCATCTTTTCATCATTATTGTTGTTTTTTCCTTTTTCTCTATTCATTCAATCTTCTTGTTCTTCTTGTTCTTCATCTTTTCATCATTATTATTGTTTTTTCTTTTTCTCTATCCATTCATTCTTCTTGTTCTTCATCTTGTTGTTTTCTTTTTCTCTATTCATTCATTCTTCTTGTTCTTCTTTTTGTTCTTCACCCCTCAAGGTGGAGTCCTCAGCCCCATGTTATTCAATATCCTTATCGATAAGATTGCCTGGCACTCCTTTCCTCGGGGCACTGAAATTGTCACTAATGCCGACGACATCCTCATTCAGGATGATTCCCCTGGGACCCTGACCAAGGCCCTGCAGCACTTTTTTTTTTTTTTTTTTACAGCAAAGGAGACAGTTCAAGGGCACAAAAAAAGTAAACATTAATAAAAAAAAAAAAAGCCCGCTACTCGCTGCTCCTAAAAAGAATCCAAAGAGGTGGCCGAAAGACACACCCATGCCCGGGGCCTGGGTGTCCTCGAACCCCCCGTGTAACAGTGGAAAAAACACTCCCTTGTCATATATAGGTCAGTTTCGGGAGGAGAGGTGTCCTGATACCCTTGAGGACCTTTGTATACATATCGGTCTGATTGTCAATGCCTCAAAAACTAAATATCAAACAAGTCTCAATGTCGTTCACCGAGCTTTAATACTGTCGCTTTAGGCCGTGTACAATGTTATAAGTATTTAGGAGTGCAACTTAGTTTTAAGAAGTATACCCATTGCATTGACTATGTACGCAATCTCTGTCTACCTCGCCTTGCCCCGTTACGTGTATTAGCAAACAGCAGGGGTCTTGGAGCAGGAATTCCCATTCTTAGGATGTTCTATATCTCTCTGTCATTCGGTCTCTGATTGATCATGCTGCCAGGTCTAGTGCGTTGTAGCCCCTCTCAACTGAAGCCCTTGGAACTCATACAAAGTGAGGCAATGCGAATTATTCTAGGTTGTCCCAGGACGGCAAAGCTTGAAGTCCTCCGAGCTGAGTTGGAGCTGCCCAGTGTTGTCTGCAGAATTCAGGAAATTACTTGCCGCACAGTCTGCCGCATGATTTGCCACGGGGACACTCAGCTTAGGCAGGCTCTTGGTAACTTTCAGCCCACCCCTAACATGCCAGCCAAATCGTATCTTAGAAAGCTCCACAAGCTCTTATCTGACCTTGGTGTCCTTGAACCGTGTCTTGCCCTCATTAGCAGCCCTTGTTATCCCTCTTGGAAACCTCATAGAGTCAGTGTTGATATAGAAAAATTAGATAAACCTAAAGATTCTTGGCTTCCTCAAGTCCTGCAGGACCATTTTCTGACCAAATTGTCTGCATATCCCTGCACCCAGGCTGTCCATGTGTTTTGTGATCGATCTGTCAATGTCAAGGTGTAAATCATAATGAATGGATATAATATATACCATAGATAGGCCTTAGCCTAAACTTTCAACAGAACTTTTTTTTTAAATTCTATTGCAAAAAATGTGGCTACAACAGGCAATCTCTCTTAAGGGGGGCAACTTACCCCACCTTACGTATACCCTACCTGACAAGCGGAGATTCAATTACGCGCACCTCATGTACGCCGCATTCTCCTATTTCTCTTCTTTATACTCCTCCTCCTCGTCCTCATCTTTCACATCATCATCACGGCCTGAAGGATCGATGGAGGAGAGGAGGAGGAGAAGGACGAAGAAATAGTATACCTACACCTTGGAGATGTCAAAACAGACCATCTCAACTGTAATTCCTGCATGAAGTCTGTGAAGCTGATCTGTTTCATCCCTCAAAGTTTATATAAAGGGAAGTGAGGGACAACAGAAGTAAGTTTCCCTGTCCGTCCACACCAGAAATCTTTGTTTGGGGGCAATGTTTCCCAAATGATGCCCGTCTGATTGAAAACATTTTATGGATACATCTGGGAAGCTGAGTTTCCATGCAAACTTTCTGTGGACGGTCCTGAGAAACAGTTGAGAAGCACTTGAGAATCAAATTTTGTTAGAGGCCCTACCATCCTTGTTACCATCGCCTCGATCCGCCTTCACAATGGTCTGGTACGCACCCTAACCAAAGGCCCGACCATCCTGTGTTACCATCGCCTCGATCCGCCTTC
>NC_066577.1:5262847-5300347 GCF_024679095.1 Eriocheir sinensis
TCAATGCGTTAAGGACTTGTCAAAATCGCGTCAAACCTCAAATTCTCACAGCAATGCATCGATGCAGTAAATAAAGTGAACAGAATGTTGGGCTTCATTAAAATAAACTTTTTATTCAAGAATAAAGATGTAATACTCCCGCTCTACAATAGTTTAGTCAGACCCCACTTGGAATATGCGGTACAGTTTTGGTCTCCCCACCATGCAAAGGACATTGCTAAATTAGAAGGTGTTCAGCGTCGGGCAACAAAAATGATCCCTTCCTTGCGCAACAAATCCTACGAAGAAAGGCTTTCCACCCTTAACATGTTCTCTCTTGAGAAATGTCGCCTCCGAGGAAAACTGATCGAATGTTTTAAAATACTTAATGGTTTCACGAATGTAGACAGATCAACATTGTTTATGATCGATGACACTTTGCGTACGAGGAACAATGCCGTAAAACTCAAATGTTGACAAGTAAATTCAGACTGCATCAAATTTTTCTTCACCAACGTTGTAGTGCGAGAATGGAATAAGCTCCCTCCGTCAGTGGTCCAGTGTAACACGATTGACTCCTTCAAAAACAAGCTTGACCGTCACTTTCTTCAACTTAATATCAACTAGAGTTGAAATGCATCGTTTGGGAGCCTTCTGTAGAATCACTGAGGTTTAAGGACAGACCATGGGGTCTGTGTGGTCTGATGTTCTATGTAAATCTCTCTTCTTCCTGCCCTTTCCCCTCCTTTTTATTTCTCCTCCTCCTCCTCCTCCTCTCTCATCCATTTTTACCTCCTCATCCTCAACCTCCTTATTTGGTTTTCCTTTCCTTCCTTTTTTTCCTTCTTTTTTTTCCTTCTAATTCTCTCTCTCTCTCTCTCTCTCTCTCTCTCTCTCTCTCTCTCTCTCTCTCTCTCTCTCTCTCTCTCTCTCTCTCTCTCTCTCTCTCTCTCTCTCTCTCTCTCTCTCTCCTTCCTTTCCCTTTCTTTCTCTTTACTTTTCCTCTCCTTTCTCCTTCCCTCCTTTTCTTTCCTTCTTTCCTTTCCTTCATCCTACCTTTCTTCCTTTCCTTTCCTTTCTTCTACCCTGCCATTCCTTTCCTTTCCTCTTCCTGTGTTTTCTTTCTCCGCTAACATTTTCACCTCCACCACCACCACCACCACTCACCACCACACCTCCCTTGCAGATGTCCTTCCCAGCCAGCCACACCACCACCACCGCACCACCGCCGGAGAGCACAGCCGGCGGTGGCGAGCGGAAAATCTTCATCAACACCGCACATCTCAGAACGTATGAAGGGAGACTCAAGCTGGGCCATCTGGTGAGTGCGTTCAGCTTAAGTTGGCGTATTAGCCCCGCCCACTTCCCCTTAAGCCCCGCCCCTTTTCCTCTAAGCCCCTCCTCCTTTTTACTTTCATTCTGCTCTCTTTCTCTGTTCTTTTCCTTTCCTTTTTTTCCATATTCTATTTTTTGTTAACTGTGCCTTCTCCTAAGTAGGCCCCACCCTCTTCTCAATAAGTTCCTCCCCCTTCTCAGTAAGCCCCGCCCCCTGTCCTTTAAGCTCCGCCCCTTTTTACTTTCATTCTGCTCTCTTTCTCTGGTCTTTTCCTTTCCTTTTTTTCCATATGCTATTTTTTGTTAACTGTGCCTTCTTCTAAGTAAGCCCCACCCTCTTCTCAATAAGCTCCTCCCCCTTCCCAGTAAGTCCCGCCCCCTTCTCAGTAAGTCCCGCCCCCTTCTCAGTAAGTCCCGCCCCCTTCCCTAGATAAGCCTACTAATGGAGGTTGTAACTGGTGCATGTGTTGAGTGTGTTTAGCTTAAGTTGGCATATAGGCTCCACCCACTTCTGGTAAGCCCCGCCCCCTTTTTCGGTTAGCCCCACCCCCTTCTTGGTTAACTCCTCCCCCTTCTCTTTCCTCTACTCCTTTTCTTCCTTCCTCTCCTTTCCTCTCTTCCCTCTTTTCCTTTATGACTTATCTCCGTACTTTTCCTTTCCTTTCACTCTTTTCCTTCCATCCTTCCCTCCTTTCTTTTCCTTTTCTTCCTTCCTTTCCTTCCCTTTCTGCTTTCTTTTCATTCTTTCTCCTTCCTTCTCTCCTTTCCTTTACTTTCTTCTTTCTTTTCCTTTCTCCCTTCCTTTCCTTTCTGGCTTCTCCGTTCTTTCCCTTCCCTCTCCCTTTCCTTCCCTTTCATCCCCGCCCTATACCTACACTCTCCACCCCTAAGTCTATATACACCAAGTCAAGTCATACGCAGGTTTGTGGGAGGAGACACGGCCGAGGCGTGGTTTATGCGTGACACTGCTTGGAGCCAAACTAGAGAATGTAGAAACAGGGATTTAGAGAAAACGAGGAAAGGCGGACTAATTTAAATCAATCACTTCAACATGCCCTCCCTCACACCCCACACCGCCGTTTGTAGGCATTGGAATTACAGTCACGCAATAGCACAATAAAAAGACATATTTATTCGTCAGTGGCTTGCTTGAACGCGCTGTGATAGAAGGCGAGAATGCACATCCAGAGTGCACACACGGCCCCAACTTTAGTCACCCCTGAACTGGCGGGTATTTTTTTGGGGGGGGCTCCAAGTGACGTCATCCCGCTGCTCCACCCCAAAACCGCCTCCTGCGCGTACCAGTCACAGTTTTGAAGCAGAGTGACTTGACTTGGTGTATATAGACTTAGCTCAACTCTAACCCCAATGCTTCACACCCCCACAGGTCATCGCAGTGCTGGTGTTCATCTCCGTCATGGCCTCGGACTACCCTCGCACCATGCCCGCCAATTGGATCTCTTTCGTCTCCATGGGATGTTTCTGGACAAGCGCTGTGTTGCTCTTCCTGTACCTGATCAACGCTGTGGCCCTGCTGTCTGTCGTTCCCTGGGGAATGCTGGTAAGGAGTGAGGGTTCGGTTCTGTGATTCCAGGCTAACCTTTTTCCTTCATTCCTTTCTCCCTTGCATCATTTTCTTCTTCTTCCTATTGTTCCTTGTCTTCAGTTCTGTGGCCCTGCTGTCTGTCCTGCCTTGGGGAATGCTGGTAAGGAGTGAGGGTTGTTTTGTCCGATTCCAGGCTTCCCTTTTTCCTGCATTCCTTTCTTCCTTGCGTCATTTTCTTCTTCCTATCCTTCCTTGTCTTCAGTTCTGTGGTCTCCCTGTCTGTCCTGCCCTGGGGAATGCTGGTAAGGAGTGAGGGTTGTTTTGTCCGATTCCAGGCTTCCCTTTTTCCTTCATTCCTTTCTTCCTTGCGTCATTTTCTTCTTCTTCCTATCCTTCCTTGTCTTCAGTTCTGTGGTCTCCCTGTCTGTCCTGCCTTGGGGAATGCTGGTAAGGAGTGAGGGTTGTTTTGTCCGATTCCTGGCTAACCTTTTTCCTTCATTCCTTTCTTCCTTGTGTCATTTTCTTCTTCTTCCTATTGTTCCTTGTCTTCAGTGCTGTGGCCTCCCTGTCTGTCCTGCCCTGGGGAATGCTGGTAAGGAGTGAGGGTTGTGTTCTGTGATTCCTGGCTAACCTTTTTCCTTCATTCCTTTCTTCCTTGCGTCATTTTCTTCTTCTTCCTATTGTTCCTTGTCTTCAGTTCTGTGGCCCTGCTGTCTGTCCTGCCCTGGGGAATGCTGGTAAGGAGTGAGGGTTGTGTTCTGTGATTCCTGGCTAACCTTTTTCCTTCATTCCTTTCTTCCTTGCGTCATTTTCTTTTTCTTCCTATCCTTCCTTGTCTTCAGTACTGTGGTCTCCCTGTCTGTCCTGCCCTGGGGAATGCTGGTAAGGAGTGAGGGTTGTGTTCTGTGATTCCTGGCTAACCTTTTTTCCTTCATTCCTTTCTTCCTTGCATCATTTTCTTCTTCTTCCTATTGTTCCTTGTCTTCAGTTCTGTGGCCCTGCTGTCTGTCCTGCCTTGGGGAATGCTGGTAAGGAGTGAGGGTTGTTTTGTCCGATTCCAGGCTTCCCTTTTTCCTGCATTCCTTTCTTCCTTGCGTCATTTTCTTTTTCTTCCTATCGTCCTCTGTTTTCAATGCCATGGCCCTGCTGTCTGTCCTGCCCTGGGGAATGCTGGTAAGGGGTGAACTATTAACCCGGTAGCAGCGACGGGCCAAATTTGTGGCTTTACCGTGTAGCAGCGACGGGCCAAATTTGTGGCTTTACCGTGTAGCAGTGACGGGCCAAATTTGTGGCTTTACCGTGTAGCAGCGACGGGCCAAATTTGTGGCTTTACCGTGTAGCAGCGACGGGCCAAATTTGTGGCTTTACCGTGTAGCAGTGACGGGCCAAATTTGTGGCTTTACCGTGTAGCAGCGACGGGCCAAATTTGTGGCTTTACCGTAGCAGTGACGGCCAAATTTGTGGCTTTACCGTGTAGCAGCGACGGGCCAAATTTGTGGCTTTACCGTGTAGCAGCGATGGGCCAAATTTGTGGCTTTACCGTGTAGCAGCGACGGGCCAAATTTGTGGCTTTACCGTGTAGCAGCGATGGGCCAAATTTGTGGCTTTACCGTGTAGCAGCGATGGGCCAAATTTGTGCCATGATATAAACCCCCCAAAATAGATGATACATAAACTGATCACAAATGCTTTGATATATATTATGAAATGGTTTGTGTGAGGGGTGATTTTTTCTCATTTTTCTCGCTTAGAGGGACCATTAACCCGTGCGCTTCGGCCATGGGAAAGCCAAGGAGTGGCCGAGAAGCGTCAACATTACACTGCATTTTGAGACTAAGAAAAGAACATGGAACGTACATCAGAGTACTCCTCTCACGACCATAAAGCCATTAAAAATATTTACTTATACTCAAACTCCATTCTTTTTGGGTGGTGTTTGTTACAGAATAAACAGTCTTGTGACACATGGCATCTAGCCGAGAGTCGCTTGTTGTCTATTTTAGAGAATTTGACAAGTGATTACTGTATGGATAGCTAATTCAGTCTGCCATGACCTTACAGCACCACCTATGACGATCAATCACCCACCACAGTGACCCAGTTCATGCATGGTGGGTTGCCCTATGCCACCACCGCCTACAATTAGCTTGAATTAGGTCTGCCATTTCAGCGGAGCGACTCGCGGGAGCCCAAAAATGGGTCCACCGATGCTGCCGGGTTAAGTAATGTGATCCCCGCAGCTATGACCGGGTTAAACGTAGACCTTCAATTGAGCTTTTGTTTGGAGGAGTGTTGTATATAAACCATTTTAACTGTAATAATAATAATGATAATTTCTGTGTGCTTGCAGGAGCTTGGGTACAGCTGCCTCTGGACGTTCTTCTGGTTCGTGTCGGGCTGTGTGGCGTCAGACTTCGCCAGCCAAGGGTGAGTGTGTGGAGAGTGCGTTGACATGTGTGAGAGAGGTGAGGTGCTCTTCGTCTCATCAACTCCCCTCTTACTAACAGTCTTCTACCTCTTGAATTCCGCCCTACTGTTGCCTCTCCTTCTATCTTCTATTGATGTTTTCATGCTGACTGCTCCTCTGAACTTGCCTCCCACGGCCCCACTGCGCTCGACTTTCTACTTCTGCTCATCCCTCCTCTGTCCAAATCCCTTCTGCAAGAGTTCACCAGCATCTTCACTCTTTCATCCCTGTGCTGTCCAAATCCCTTATGCAAGAGTTCACCAGCATCTTCACTCTTTCATCCCTGTGCTGTCCAAATCCCTTATGCAAGAGTTAACCAGCATCTTCACTCTTTCATCCCTGTGCTGTCCAAATCCCTTATGCAAGAGTTAACCAGCATCTTCACTCTTTCATCCCTGTGCTGTCCAAATCCCTTATGCAAGAGTTAACCAGCATCTTCACTCTTTCATCCCTGTGCTGTCCAAATCCCTTATGCAAGAGTTTACCAGCATCTTCACTCTTTCATCCCTGTGCTGTCCAAATCCCTTATGCAAGAGTTAACCAGCATCTTCACTCTTTCATCCCTGTGCTGTCCAAATCCCTTATGCAAGAGTTAACCAGCATCTTCACTCTTTCATCCCTGTGCTGTCCAAATCCCTTATGCAAGAGTTAACCAGCATCTTCACTCTTTCATCCCTGTGCTGTCCAAATCCCTTATGCAAGAGTTAACCAGCATCTTCACTCTTTCATCCCTGTGCTGTCCAAATCCCTTATGCAAGAGTTAACCAGCATCTTCATTCTTTCATCCCTGTGCTGTCCAAATCCCTTATGCAAGAGTTTACCAGCATCTTCACTCTTTCATCCCTGTGCTGTCCAAATCCCTTATACAAGAGTTCACCAGCATCTTCACTCTTTCATCCCTGTGCTGTCCAAATCCCTTATGCAAGAGTTAACCAGCATCTTCACTCTTTCATCCCTGTGCTGTCCAAATCCCTTATGCAAGAGTTCGCCAGCATCTTCACTCTTTCATCCCTGTGCTGTCCAAATCCCTTCTGCAAGAGTTCACCAGCATCTTCACTCTTTCATCCCTGTGCTGTCCAAATCCCTTATGCAAGAGTTTACCAGCATCTTCACTCTTTCATCCCTGTGCTGTCCAAATCCCTTATGCAAGAGTTCACCAGCATCTTCACTCTTTCATCCCTGTGCTGTCCAAATCCCTTCTGCAAGAGTTCACCAGCATCTTCACTCTTTCATCCCTGTGCTGTCCAAATCCCTTCTGCAAGAGTTCACCAGCATCTTCACTCTTTCATCCCTGTGCTGTCCAAATCCCTTCTGCAAGAGTTAACCAGCATCTTCACTCTTTCATCCCTGTGCTGTCCAAATCCCTATGCAAGAGTTCACCAGCATCTTCACTCCTTCATCCCTGTGCTGTCCAAATCCCTATGCAAGAGTTCACCAGCATCTTCACTCTTTCATCCCTGTGCTGTCCAAATCCCTTATGCAAGAGTTCACCAGCATCTTCACTCTTTCATCCCTGTGCTGTCCAAATCCCTCATGCAAGAGTTAACCAGCATCTTCACTCTTTCATCCCTGTGCTGTCCAAATCCCTTATGCAAGAGTTCACCAGCATCTTCACTCTTTCATCCCTGTGCTGTCCAAATCCCTTATGCAAGAGTTAACCAGCATCTTCACTCTTTCATCCCTGTGCTGTCCAAATCCCTTATGCAAGAGTTCACCAGCATCTTCACTCTTTCATCCCTGTGCTGTCCAAATCCCTTATGCAAGAGTTCACCAGCATCTTCACTCTTTCATCCCTGTGCTGTCCAAATCCCTTATGCAAGAGTTAACCAGCATCTTCACTCTTTCATCCCTGTGCTGTCCAAATCCCTTATGCAAGAGTTTACCAGCATCTTCACTCTTTCATCCCTGTGCTGTCCAAATCCCTTCTGCAAGAGTTAACCAGCATCTTCACTCTTTCATCCCTGTGCTGTCCAAATCCCTTCTGCAAGAGTTAACCAGCATCTTCACTCTTTCATCCCTGTGCTGTCCAAATCCCTTATGCAAGAGTTAACCAGCATCTTCACTCTTTCATCCCTGTGCTGTCCAAATCCCTTATGCAAGAGTTAACCAGCATCGTCACTCTTTCATCCCTGTGCTGTCCAAATCCCTTATGCAAGAGTTTACCACCGTCTTCACTCTTTCATCCCTGTGCTGTCCAAATCCCTCATGCAAGAGTTAACCAGCATCGTCACTCTTTCATCCCTGTGCTGTCCAAATCCCTTATGCAAGAGTTTACCAGCATCTTCACTCTTTCATCCCTGTGCTGTCCAAATTCCTTATGCAAGAGTTAACCAGCATCTTCACTCTTTCATCCCTGTGCTGTCCAAATCCCTTATGCAAGAGTTAACCAGCATCTTCACTCTTTCATCCCTGTGCTGTCCAAATCCCTTATGCATGAGTTAACCAGGATCTTCACTCTTTCATCCCTGTGTTGTCCAAATCCCTTATGCATGAGTTAACCAGCATCGTCACTCTTTCATCCTTTTCACTGGTAAACTATGGAACCCTTTTCTGTCCAAACTGCTCTTGCTGTCTTCTTTTTCTTCCTCTTTTTGTGTCGAGCTGTTTTCTTTCTTCCTCTTTTTTTGTTACTTAAAAAACGTGTAAACGAAACTCGCGTAAATTGAGAGTTACCTGTATATATCAACGCATTTGTGATCTGTTTATGCATCATCTATCTTGGGGGGTTTATATCATGGCACAAATTTGGCCCGTCGCTGCTACCAGGTTAAAGGCTCCTCTAAGCAAATTAAAAAAATCACCCCTCACACACATTTCATAATATATATCAACGCATTTGTGATGAGCTTATGCATCATCTATTTTTTGGGGGTTTATATCATGGCACAAATTTGGCCCGTCGCTGCTACCAGGTTAAAGGCTCCTCTAAGCAAATTTTAAAAAATCACCCCTAACACACATTTCATAATATATATCAACGCATTTGTGATCTGTTTATGCATCATCTATTTTTTGGGGGTTATATCATGGCACAAATTTGGCCCGTCGCTGCTACCGGGTTAAAGGCGAATTAAAAAAATCATCACTCACACACATTTCATAATATATATAAACACACTTGTGATCTGTTTATGTATCATCTATTTTTGGGAGTTTCTATCATGGCACAAATTTGGCCCGTCGCTGCCATCGGAGTAAACAGCTTCTTCCGTTCCAGCGCGGGTGACGCCTTTGCAGTCGCTGCTTTCTTCAGCTTCCTGGCCATGATCATTTTTGGCCTCAACGCCTTCCTGTTCTATAAGAAGTGGAGGGAGGGAGCGCTGTCCACCACCCAGCCACCCCGCACCACCACCACCACCACCACGACAACCAGCAACACCTCAAACATCGGTGGCGGGCCGGCTACCATCACCACCACCAATTCCGCAACCGTACAGAAATATTAGACCCTGATTTGACTGTTGGTGTAATTCTTCGGTTGTTTTGATGTTGTATATTTTTTGCATTTAACTTTTGGTGGTGGGCCCGCTACCACCACCATCACCACCACCATTTCCGCAACCGTACAGAAATATTAGACCCTGATTTGACTTTTGGTGTAATTCTTCGGTTGTTTTGATTTTGTATATTTTTTTGCATTTTCCTTTCTCTCTCTCTCTCTCTCTCTCTCTCTCTCTCTCTCTCTCTCTCTCTCTCTCTCTCTCTCTCTCTCTCTCTCTCTCTCTCTCTCTCTCTCTTTATTTGTGTTTTTTTTGTGTTTTTGTCTTCGTTTTCAGAATGTACGGAACCTGATTTGATATTTCCGCTCCCTTGTCTTCATTTTCTTCGCTGTTTATTCTGCTAACTTTTTCTTCATTTCCATTTTTCTTCTTTGTTTTCCATTGATTTGTTCTTTCTTTTTTTTTTTCCTGGATTCACATAATTTTTTTTCTTCTATTTTCCTTTCTTCTTTTCTTCCTTGTGTGCCGTCATCCGTTTTCTTCTTTTTCTTCCTATCTTCATTTATTTTCTTCCTTGTCTTGTTATCCTTTTTCTTCTTCCTTGTCTTCCATTCTTCATTTTCTTCCTTGTTTTGTTATAATTTTTCTTCTTCCTTGTCTTCCATCCTTCATTTTCTTCCTTGTTTTGTCATCCTTTTTCTTCTACCTTGTCTTCCATTCCTCCTCTGGCTGCCCTTCCCCTCGTGGTAGCACAGCAGCGAGGGTGTTGTTGTTGTTGTTGAGTAGCGTGGCAGCGTGGGTACTGTATTGTTGTTCAAGTGGCGCGCGGGAAGAACTGAGCTCAGCTGTGTGGCCGCGGCGCCGTGTGAGTCCGGTTGCGGGAGACATCTGGTGGACACTCCATAAAATATCGCTGCTGTGCTACCACGAGGGGAAGGGCAGCCAGAGGAGGAACCACGAGAGGGAGAGGAGTCAGAGTGATACAGTAGGCAATAAAGGTACAAACCTACCTCTTGTTGGATTTACATTGTTTTTGATTTACGCGACCTCTTCAAGGACACAATACTCGCGTAAGTCGGGAGTTACCTGTACAAGAAGGGAGTGTAGTCAGGGGGTATTGGACACTTCTTTGCCACGGTCATCCCTCGGGAGCATCACTGAGGTAGACAGACAGAACAATCTCTCATCAATTCAACATTCCACTAACATTATGTATAGCCTGTATTTTTATATGTCTTGACACCTCAGTTCACCTGTTTGACCGTGGACTGTTTTGTGACGCTGGTGACAGTCTTACGCGCCTTCTGCACATTGAACGGGAAAAGCACCCAAGAAAACCCAGTCATTCGTCTCTGTGGCCTATGAAAAGTTGTAATGCGAGCCTGACACGTTTAACCAGTGCGCTACGATTGGCATGGATTTGGCCCTCACTGGTAGCCTGGTAACATACACTCCCAGGTCTTTCTCTGCCTCTGTGGTGGATAGTGGAGTGTTTCCCATGTGGTATTGGTGTGCTGGATATCCCTTCACTGGTAGCCTGGTAACATACGCTCCCAGGTCTTTCTCTGCCTCTGTGGTGGATAGTGGAGTGTTTCCCATGTGGTATTGGTGTGCTGGATATCCCTTCACTGGTAGCCTGGTAACATACACTCCCAGGTCTTTCTCTGCCTCTGTGGTGGATAGTGGAGTGTTTCCCATGTGGTATTGGTGTGCTGGATATCCCTTCACTGGTAGCCTGGTAACATACACTCCCAGGTCTTTCTCTGCCTCTGTGGTGGATAGTGGAGTGTTTCCCATGTGGTATTGGTGTGCTGGATATCCCTTCACTGGTAGCCTGGTAACATACACTCCCAGGTCTTTCTTTGCCTCTGTGGTGGAGAGTGGAGTGTTTCCCATGTGGTATTGGTGTGCTGGATATCCCTTCACTGGTAGCCTGGTAACATACACTCCCAGGTCTTTCTCTGCCTCTATGGTGGATAGTGGAGTGTTTCCCATGTGGTATTGGTGTGCTGGATATCCCTTCACTGGTAGCCTGGTAACATACACTCCCAGGTCCTTCTCTGCCTCTGTGGTGGATGGTGGAGTGTTTCCCATGTGGTATTGGTGTGCTGGATATCCCCTCCCAAGGCGCAGGACTTTACATTTTTCTTCATTGAATTGTAACAACCACTTTTTGTTCCATTCCTGTAGCTTGGTGAGGTCTGACTGTAGGAAATCTGCAGTTAAGGGGCTAAGAATGTGGACCTACGCAATTATGTAACAAAATATTTATTCCCAAGATATTCCCAAACAAGGTGTGAGGTAGATAGATTACTAAGTTAATAAATCAACATTAATTTGTATAGATTATATGCCATAACCAAAGTTGGAAAGTTTGGTTTAGTGGGCGCAACATCTGTGGTCATATGCCGGAGAGAGACAGGAGGGGAAGGAATTATAGGAGAAGGGAACAGACCCCAGGCGACGGGACACAACCCCCAATTAATACCTGGTACCCATTCACTGCTGGAGGGCAGACAGGGGCGTAGGGTATCGGAAAAGCCGCCCAAATTTTTCCACTCCGCCTGGGAATTGAACCCGGGCTCTCTTGCTTGTGAGCCGAGTGTGCTAACCACTGCACCATGAAGCCCCCGATGCCATAACCAAAGCAAATAATTATGTTTTCAGCAAAATCAATGAGGGTAATAATAATAATAATAATAAAAATAATGCATATGTTTGTGTAATAATGTAACTGGGCCAATGTTCATGTAGAGTATATATACATCACACATTAGTATTTCATCTTTCACCAGTATAAATTGCATCCTTGTCTTTCCTCTTTTCCTCACCAGCAGCTTGGCACCCTGAACATGGCCCACTGATATATGACAACATTATAAAGCCTTGCAAAACTCACATCAGAGGAGTGTGGGCGTGATAGCAAGCCGTGAGTCGTGCCGTGCCGTGCCGTGCCGTGAGTCGTGCCGTGCCGTGCCGTGCCGTGAGTCGTGCCGTGCCGTGTCGTGCCGTGAGTCGTGCCGTGCCGTGCCGTGAGTCGTGCCGTGCCGTGAGTCGTGCCGTGCCGTGTCGTGCCGTGAGTCGTGCCGTGCCGTGCCGTGAGTCGTGCCGTGCCGTGCCGTGCTGTGTCCGCCTCTAATGATCAGTTCAGCCAACGCGTGCCACAAATCCGCATGCACTGGCCCATTCAGAGGCGGCCGCTGTGTATATATTTAAGACTCCTTCAGCAAGAAACATTTACTCTCTTCTTGACACAAACTACAATTTTGCTTATTTTTATCAATTACCATTTTCATCTCTGTTCACTACACCTCAGCTATGTGTGTGCATGGTTTCGTAACATTCATTTAGACAGAGTTTTATAGTATATATAATTCCATTTTACTAACCATACAACTCCTTCCTGCCAATATATGATAAATATGTTAATAATAATAAAATAGTATGTAATGTTGGTACTTTGTTTGTCTGTCCTTTTTGTTTTAATCCTACAAAGCCAAGTTTACAGCAGCAGGTCAAGCAGACTCACACAAACAGTGGCAGGACCCAACACCTTACGTCTATCAGCCAGCTGCGTCACATCGGGGGGCAGCCACTCCCCCCAGCACAGTGTCATGGAGATGGATCCCTCCCCTCAAATAACATGACTTTTTACCAGCTGCTCAGGTGTTGAACCCGTACCCTGAGACACCGGGCGGCCACTCAAGCGTCAGGCCAAGGAGTACAGAATCGGTTTAAAGTTTCCTTCGGTGAACAGTAACCATAACAAGGCCATGGCTGCATCACACGTTTATTGTGGTAGTTTCATTTTAGTTAACCCGGTGGTAGCTGCGGGGATCATGTTTCCTAATGGTCCCTCTAGGCGAGAAAAATGAGAGAAAATCACCCCTCACACAAACCATTTCATAATACATATTGAAGCATTTGTGATCAGTTTATGCATCATCTATTTTGGGGGGGTTAAAATCATGGCACAAATTTGGCCCGTCACTGCTACACGGTAAAGTCACAAATTTGGCCCGTCGCTGCTACACGGTAAAGCCACAAATTTGGCCCGTCACTGCTACACGGTAAAGCCACAAATTTGGCCTGTCGCTGCTACACGGTAAAGTCACAAATTTGGCCTGTCGCTGCTACACGGTAAAGCCACAAATTTGGCCTGGCGCTGCTACACGGTAAAGCCACAAATTTGGCCTGGCGCTGATACACGGTAAAGCCACAAATTTGGCCTGTCTGCTACACGGTAAAGTCACAAATTTGGCCTGTCGCTGCTACACGGTAAAGCCACAAATTTGGCCTGGCGCTGCTACACGGTAAAGCCACAAATTTGGCCTGTCGCTGCTACACGGTAAAGCCACAAATTTGGCCTGTCGCTGCTACACGGTAAAGTCACAAATTTGGCCTGTCGCTGCTACACGGTAAAGCCACAAATTTGGCCTGGCGCTGCTACACGGTAAAGTCACAAATTTGGCCCGTCGCTGCTACACGGTAAACCCACAAATTTGGCCCGTCGCTGCTACACGGTAAAGCCACAAATTTGGCCTGGCGCTGCTACACGGTAAAGTCACAAATTTGGCCCGTCGCTGCTACACGGTAAAGCCACAAATTTGGCCCGTCGCTGCTACACGGTAAACCCACAAATTTGGCCTGGCGCTGCTACACGGTAAAGTCACAAATTTGGCCCGTCGCTGCTATTGGGTTAATCAGGGTATCATATGGGTTCTTGGGGTGTCACAAAGGTTCACTGAGGCATCATCTGGGACCACTGGGGTATTCTTGGGTTCTTCGGGTATCAACGGGATTTTACTGAGGTCATATCAATGGGCTCTAACGATACCCCAATGATATCAAATGATGTCCATACGAACCCAATGATGTGTCGTATATAAGATGGTAACTATGATGGTGAGTCGCGCCTACGATGTGTTGTATGGTAACATTTTCTTTTTTTTTTTTTTTACATCTTGGCCTATTGCGTCGGTCCAAGGCTTCTTCCCGGTGGGGCCTGATGGTCGGCCCAGCCCATTCTGGCGCAGGCGAGTGTTTATAGTGGCGCCATCTTGCATTGGCTCATGCTGCCCTCCCGGAGCTCATCTTTAATCCTAGAATCTAGAGTCCGGGTTGATGGGTGGTCTTCTGGACAGCATGTGGGTAGTTTTAAGCCACTCGGCGGCGGCTGAAAAATCCCAGCTTGGTGGCACCGGGCGGGGATTGAACTCACGTCCTCCTGAACGCGGCGCCGTCACGCTATCCGTTCAGCCACCGCCTCCCCAAATGACAGATAAGATAGTAACGGTAGGAAATGTATGTGAGGAGTTAGGAGGAAGTGTGGTGGGGCGGCGATGGGCGCGTCAGAATCCCTGAGTCAGCGCGTAGACGCCGAACTCAGCTTAATCGTCAAATTATCAAGAACAGTGAATGATGTCATGCCTGACCAGCGTTGCCAGATTATCGTATTCAACACATTGTATTTATCATTTTTAAGCCTCAAACTCTTGTACCTGCACAAATAACGATAGAAAATTAAAGTTAGCGTTAAAGCTGTTAATTATTGATGCTCTTTTTTTTCCTTTTTGCCATAGTTATCGGTCCGAAATTACGAAAAATCAATGCGATGAGTACGATAATTTGGTAACGCTGTGCCTGACCCATTCTGTGTGTGTGTGTGTGTGTGTGTGTGTGTGTGTGTGCGTGTGCGTGTGTGTGTGTGTGCGTGTGTGTGTGTGTGTGTGTCGCAACAATACGACACGGGGGAAGAGGAAAAAGAAGAGAGAGAGAGAGAGAGAGAGAGAGAGAATGACGTAAGTGAAATATGTCAACACTGCCGTAGAGTGATGACGTGTAGCCGAGAATGTGTGATTCAGCACGACCTGATCACAGTTCCGTGGGTGTGTTTGGCGGCACGCTGGGCATGGCCGGATTATCCTATACGCCAAGTACCCGGGCATGGCGTAGGGCCCCAGCACTGAGGGGCCCACAAAACCTGATAGACCCGACCCATAATTGGCCCCCACATAATGGAAATCCCGGAAATGCCTGTGGCCGCAGGGAGATCAGTTTGCTTCGTTGGACTGGTGATCGAAAAAAAAAAAAATAGATAAAATAAAATAGCGAAAACTTGTTTGGGTTAGCAACACACGTCAACAACAGTGCTTGCAATTTCTTTGAACTTGTGCAGGAATTATATGCATATTCAGTTGGATCAACAAAGCGCTGGAATTTACTAACAAAGGGATTGTCACCTAATGAAAATGGTAGAATTCTAGCCCTAAGAATATTATCTATCTTCCACAAGTTGGCATTTCCAAATTCCATTCTGAATCAGTGAAAGCTCTGCACTTAAACTACTCGATCTAGCATCTATGTTAAATGAAATTGCAGACAACGGAACGGAACTAAAAGGAGAAGCTCGACTTGCTGCATCAGTTTTTGCAGAGAATATTTATGTGCCTTCTTGAAAATGCATGTATGTGTGTTCTGTGGAACAAGATCCTCCAGCGCTTTCATAAAGCTAGTACTCTTCTCCAAAGCACTAATACTGATATCAACATGGTTGTATCAGTGTTTCTATCACTTGAAAGTTTTGTTGCTGAGCTTCGTGGTCAATTTGATGAACTGGAGAATGATGCAAAAAAATCTCACGGAAAATGTTCAGCAAGTATATGTATCGGAAAAGGTACGGAGGAGAAGACGGCGGCGTCAAGCTGATGATTCTGCTGAGCCTGATGCAGATCTTCAAGATGCACAAAAATTCCCTGTACAGAGTTTTGTTGTCATCATTGACAAGTTACATGCAAGTTTAGCTCAACGTCGCCAGGCTTATCACAAGATATCTGACGACTTTGCCTTTAACAAGTCATTGAGGGAGAATGATAGCCTGCTGCACAGCTGAGAGTTGATGTATCCAGCTTGGTGAAAAAATACATCAATGACTTGGAACCCCACTGCGAGGATGAATTTGTAACATTCTCAGAATTTGTAACCCATTTGAAGTTGGATCGTGATCCTCATGTCCTGTTAAAATACTTCAGGAAGAATCCAGTTGTAGAGTCAACATTTGCCAATGTTTCAACTGCTCTGCGACTGTTCTTAACATTACCAGTCACAGTCTGCGAAGGTGAACGTTCATTTTCCAAACTGTCTTTGATCAAAAACAGATTTCGTTCAACAATGACTCAAAAACGACTGAATGCTTTGTCTGTTATGTCAATTGAAAATGATGTCACCTCCTCAATGACATTTGAAGCCATCATTGAACAGTTTTCACAAGAGAAATCAAGAAAACGGGCCTTGGTGTAGCTGCTATAGTTACCTATGTATGCTGCTAATACAGAATATAAAGAAAATAAAGATAATGACAATCTGAATGAAGTATACTGTATCATTAATTCATTCTGATGTTTCAATAAAAATATGAAATTTTCCAAATCTTGCCTAATTTATTCAATGGGGGCCCAAAACTGTGGGTGGCGTACGTAGGGCCCAATGCAAGCTTAATCCGGGCCTGACGCCGGGGCTGGTTCACGTGCATGGACTCACAGCCAAAATAACCCATCAGTTCACTCAGTAACAAACCATCTCCCCTGAAAATGGACATGACGGAGCGGTGCATTGTGGGCCAAACAACTGAGCATCGCTGACGTCACGATCCTCTCTCTCCACAGTGCAAACCCGCGGGTGCCCACTGCGAGGGAGGGCGTGTCTGTGTTTGCGTCTGTGGCGTTGCGTGCGTGTGTGTGCGTGTGCCGGCGGCGGTGACTACCTTGGCGTTGCGTGCGCGTGTGTGTGTGTGTGTCCTGAGTCCTGTAGCGGCCGTCGGGAGGGTGAAGGCGGCCCAAGCACTGCGTTCAAGGTGAGTCTGAGTGGGCGTGTTGGGTTCGGGCAGGAAGGACCTCGGCGCTGGCAAAGAGAACAAGCTCGTTAGGATCAATTAAGGTCACCCGTATCTCATTCTCCTTCCCTCGGCGTTCAGGTCTTCTTTGTCTAAGTCTATATATACCAAGTCAAGTCACTCTGCTTCAAAACTGCGACCGGTACGCGCAGGAGGCGGTTTTGGGGCGGAGCAGCGGAATGACGTCACTAGGAGCCAAAAAAAAAAAAAAAATACCCGCCAGTTCAGGGGTGACTAAAGTTGGGGCCGTGTGTGCACTTTGGATGTGCATTCTCGCCTTCTTTCACAGCGCGTTCAGGCAAGCCACTGACGAAAAAATATGTCTTTTTATTGTGCTATTGCGTGACTGTAATTTCAATGCCTACAAACGGCGGTGTGGGGTGTGAGGGAGGGCATGTTGAAGTGATTGATTTAAATTAGTCCGCCTTTCCTCGTTGTCTCTAAATCCCTGTTTCTACATTCTCTAGTTTGGCTCCAAGCAGTGTCACGCATAAGCCACGCCTCGGCCGTGTCTCCTCCCACAAACCTGCGTATGACTTGACTTGGTGTATATAGACTTAGCAGACAGACACGAGACAGCGGAGAGACGGGAAGGGTGACAGGCCAATTTTAGAAGTACACTCAGTTCAAATTAATAACACTCCTGAAGCCAAGCACCGCCCCGCCACGATTTCTTTGAACTAGCAATGTCTCCTTCCTGGCTCACTCACTGCTCGGCCCCACTCTGCCCTCACGACAACCCCTCCATCCTCCCTCTCTCCTCCTTCCCCTCCCCCCTACTCTCCTTCTCTCCCTCCTCCTCCTCTTCCCCCCTCCCTCCCTCCTGCCTACGATCACAATGCTTATGCTTCAAGGCCGTGTTTCAGAAGGGGAGCTTATGTGAACCAGAAATAGTACTTGCTCTAATGGCTTTCGGGGAGTCTATCGTGTTGACCATTTGCATAACTACCTGAAGCACGTTGATTAAACAAGTCGTTGAGCTAACAAGTCGTTGACCCTCTTCCCTCCCTCCCTTCCCTCCTCCTCCTCCTCCTCCTTTCCGTCTCTCGTGTTCCCTCCATTTCTTCCTTCCCTTCCCTTCCTCTCCCCTTCCCTTCGTCTCCCTTCCCTTCCCTTCCCTTCCCTTCCCTTTCTCTCCCTTCTCTTCCCTTCCCTTCCCTTCCCTTCCATTCCTCTCCCTTCCCTTCCCTTCCTCTCCCTTCCCTTCCCTTCCATTCCTCTCCCTTCCCTTCCCTTCCCTTCCCATCCTCTCCCTTCCCTTCCCTTCCTTCCTTCCTTCCTTTCTCTCCTTCCCTTCCCATCTCTTCCCTTCCCTTCCATTCCTCTCCTTCCCCTCCTTCCCTTCCCTTCCTTTCTCCCTTCTCTTCCTTTCCTTCCCTTCCATTCCTCTCCCTTCCCTTCCCTTCTCGTCCCTTTCTCTTCCTTTCTTCCATCTCCCACCTCCTCCACCATTTCCTCTCTCTCCAATTTCCTATTTCATCTTCTTCCTTCCCTCTCTTTCCTCTCCTTTCCTCTCCCTTCCCCTTCCCTTCTCTTCCTTTATCACTCTCCCACTCCCCTCTCTCCCCATCTTTACTCCCTCTCCTCTGTTCCCCTCTCTCTCTCTCTCTCTCTCTCTCTCTCTCTCTCTCTCTCTCTCTCTCTCTCTCTCTCTCTCTCTCTCTCTCTCTCTCTGTTCCGTTCTCTTCTTGTCATTACATTTTTTCAGGGTAACTTTTATGAACTACTGTGAAAATGTTTTCTTGGGGTTTAAATTCCTTGGGGTTTGAATTCCTTGGGGTTTAAAATCCTTGGGGTTTAAATTCCTTGGGGTTTGAATTCCTTGGGGTTCAAAATCCTTGGGGTTTAAATTCCTTGGGGTTTGAATTCCTTGGGGTTCAAAATCCTTGGGGTTTAAATTCCTTGGGGTTTGAATTCCTTGGGGTTTAAAATCCTTGGGGTTTAAATTCCTTGGGGTTTGAATTCCTTGGGGTTCAAAATCCTTGGGGTTTAAATTCCTTGGGGTTTGAATTCCTTGGGGTTCAAAATCCTTGGGGTTTAAATTCCTTGGGGTTTGAATTCCTTGTTTTCATTCTGCATTTGTTTTGAAACAAATAAATATTGAATGACGAAAAAATTATGGTTTTCTTATGGTTTAATTACCGTTTTATACACAAAGTTATGGTCTCAACGCGAAATCTTATGGCAAGACACCACAGCAGCTTGGCCGGTATTTATTTATTTATTTATTTATTTTTTTTTACAGCAAAGGAGACAGTTCAAGGGCACACAAAAAGCAAACATTAATAAAAAAAAGCCCGCTACTCACTGCTCCTAAAAAGAAAGAGGTGGCCGAAAGATAGGTCAGTTTCGGGAGGAGAGGTGTCCTGATTCCCTTCTCTTGAAAGAGTTTAAGTCGTATGCAGATAACTAACTTTTTAACGATAGCAAATGAAAGAAATAAATACTACTACAACCGGATGACGATGACGAGCGCCACCCACACCCTTTAATATTTTCCTTATAGTATCCTTGTAGTTCTGTTACTTTATTTATTTATTTCTTTTACGTGTAGCCTTCAGCGCCGGTAGGCTTGCTTGAGGGGCCTGGATGGTAGTCGACCCCAGCCCGTCATGGCGCAGGCAAGTGTTTATAGTGGCGCCATCTTCTCTTGGCTCATGCTGCCCCCCGGAACTCCTTGATTCACTTGGACGGTTTCCTCTAGAGTCCGGGTTAATGGGTGGTCTTCAGGACAGCATGTGGGTAGTTTTAAGCCACTCGGCGGTGAATCCCAGGTGGTAGCGTGGGGATACAAACCCGCGTCGTCCATCACGCGGTGAATGTGGGCCCAGCACGCTACCACTCAGCCACCGCGATACACTATTATTAAAATTACCATAACTTTTAGAGGAGAGAGAGAGAGAGAGAGAGAGAGAGAGGGTATATATACATGTCCCTTACACGATTACGGGACCAGCGCTGAAACATACACTTGAAATGAAGGAAAGAAATAGCTTATTGTTGTTGTTGTTGTTGTTATTACTTTTTATCATATTTATCCATCAGTTAACATTATCAACTCTCTATATTGTTTTTGTTATATACCTGGACCATACATGCGTGTCAACAGGACAATACTTATAGTGGCTACATATGAATGCATTAAGTACATCACATCATTAATTAGCAAACAACTAACAAGTTTTACAATGCAAATAATAAAGGGGAGTCACTGTATAGTCCTGCCTTCAGTTCTTTACCTCGTCACTGAAGTTGCAACAATACATTGAAATTACAAGCAAAGAAAGTTCCGTTCGCTGCGCCGCTCCAAGACTCGTCCTGCGCTGCTCCGGAACGTGAATATAAAGAGCTGAACTTTGTTGTGGCATATCCTCTTCGACGACAACAAGGAACTACTGGGCAACAGGTGAACTCACAGCTAGAACTGCACATTGAAACCCCTGGAAGAAGCACTTTCTTTGCCACAACCAACAGAGGACATACGGTGGTCGTGGGTGTGGTGTGGCTGGTGTTAGTGGTCGTGGGTGTGGTGTGGCTGGTGTTAGTGGTCGTGAAGGTGTGGTGTGGCTGGTATTAGTGGTCGTGAAGGTGTGGTGTGGCTGGTATTAGTGGTCGTGAAGGTGTGGTGTGGCTGGTATTAGTGGTCGTGGGTGTGGGTGGGTGGTATTAGTGGTCGTGGGTGTGGTGTGGCTGGTATTAGTGGTCGTGAAGGTGTGGTGTGGCTGGTATTAGTGGTCGTGAAGGTGTGGTGTGGCTGATAATAGTGGTCGTGAAGGTGTGGTGTGGCTGATAATAGTGGTCGTGAAGGTGTGGTGTGGCTGATAATAGTGGTCGTGAAGGTGTGGTGTGGCTGGTATTAGTGGTCGTGGGTGTGGTGTGGCTGGTGTTAGTGGTCGTGAAGGTGTGGTGTGGCTGGTATTAGTGGTCGTGATGGTGTGGTGTGGCTGGTATTAGTGGTCGTGACGGTGTGGTGTGGCTGGTATTAGTGGTGGTGAAGGTGTGGTGTGGCTGGTATTAGTGGTCGTGAAGGTCTGGTGTGGCTGGTATTAGTGGTGGTGAAGGTGTGGTGTGGCTGGTATTAGTGGTGGTGAAGGTGTGGTGTGGCTGGTATTAGTGGTCGTGGGTGTGGTGTGGCTGGTATTGGTGGTCGTGAAGGTGTGGTGTGGCTGGTATTAGTGGTCGTGGGTGTGGTGTGACTGGTGTTAGTGGTCGTGAAGGTGTGGTGTGGCTGGTATTAGTGGTCGTGGGTGTGGTGTGGCTGGTATTAGTGGTGGTCGTGGATGTGGTGTGGCTGGTATTAGTGATGGTCGTGGGTGTGGTGTGGCTGGTATTAGTGGTCGTGATGGTGTGGTGTGGCTGGTATTAGTGGTGGTCGTGGGTGTGGTGTGGCTGGTATTAGTGGTCGTGGGTGTGGTGTGGCTGGTATTGGTGGTCGTCATGGTTTGGTGTGGCTCGTATTATTGGTGTTGGTGTGGCTACAATTAGTGGTCTTGGGTGTGGCTGGATGTGGTGGTCATGATGGCGTGGTCATGTGGTGTGGCTGGTCGTCTCGGGAGCGGTGTGTCCTTTAAATAGAAGTCCAGTGGTCTCATGCCCCTTATTGCCGCAGCTACAGGTATTGCCTCAATGCGCACGCTGCCATGCGAATCACGTACAGCATGTTCTTCAAGGAACTGAACCGTCTCAACCTGCTGCTCGGTAAACAAGGATCCGTCATTAGTCAAAAGTTTGCTTCGTCCATAGATTTATAGTTATCATGGATTGCCCCAGGCGGAAGAGGATGCAAGCCCTCTGCCTCTGTACCCAAAACTTAAGTATAGCGTGACACTTAAACCTTTAAAAACGTGCAACACCCTGGCTCTTATTTTTCATTGTTTTCTACTCTTGTTTTCTACTCTTGAAACACCTCCTTTACTTACGAGCGCTACTCCTTCAATTTCAGGACTAGACGCGGCATCGGGGTCGTCAGTGTAGTCAGGACCAGCAGTTGTAGGTTGAGGGATTTGATCTCGGCGTATCCAGGGATTTCTTGTAGCCGAAAGCAGGTCAGGAGCAGAAGCAGGATTGGGTTGTTGGATAGGATGGTCTCCAGTCTTACACCCACACACGCGGCTGACTGAAGTGGTGTCCCAGGCCAGCAGCAGGGGCAGCAGAAGGAGTGCCGGCGGAGACCAGCGCATCGTGGCGGCTTCAGAGCTTCTCGTAGGACGCTGTGCGGGTCTGCGGGGAAGACGAAGAACACTGACTCACCCCAATGGTTCCAGTGTCTTTATAGAAGTACTCAGGGGGGGGGGTGGGGGTGGGGGTGCGACTGGGGGGTTAAGGCACAGGAAGCACGTGTTTGAGGCATAGAGAGAGAGAGAGAGAGAGAGAGAGAGAGAGATCAACCGGTGACGCGGGCCGGTGTTGCGAGAAATACTTCCTCGCAGTAAAAAGTCACTTTGCTGTCCATCAGGCATGCGCGCTGGGGCAATACTGAACAGGGAAAACATTAATCTGCCTGGTTCTGTTCTAGTTTGTCCACTTGTGATCTTGGTGAGCGGTGAGTGAAATATAGAAACAGTAAGCAAGTTGAACCTTCATGCGAGATATTTTGCGGCGGCGGCGACGGGTGCACGCCAGGCATTGAAGTCTCATTTCATTAGTGATTTAATGGGAAAACTACTGACTGGCGACGGGAACGGTCGTCAAATTCGTTCCAAACACACCTAAATCTAGCAGTAAAACATTCCCTTCGTGAATTGCGGGACGGGGAACAAAACTTACCGGTCGTGTCTGGGTCTGGGTCTAACTGTTCTTCACCTCTCTGCTGTTTTTAAGGCAAAGACAAGTGTGGCAATACCAAGGTGGGGCGGGGCCGCATATCTACACTTGTACCCTCCATGGCTGCTGTCAGGAAACTGTTAAAGTATTAATGAATGGCACACCTGCAGGGTGCTGGCTCCGTGCTGGCACTGCTGAGGTCAGGTGGTGGTGGTGGCGGGACTGTTGTTGTGCTGCCTGAGCCGGGCTGGGCACTGGACAGCGCCTGCCCCAAGGAGACTATTATAGTGTCCTTGGTCTGCCCTCTGCCGCCACACAAAGGAAATACACATATATTCTTTTCGAGGTATAATACAGTGATAGATTCTCATTCCTGCAATTAGTACATCAACAAAATTTCTACCTTTAACTTTACAGTGATAACAACATACCACCATATCCATGTTATCGTGACACGAGTGTTTATAACCAAACGTTAGCGCTGTTAGCAGCGAAAGACACACCCATCTACCGGTTTGGCCTGCCGCCGCTCCTACTCTCTGTCTCCCCCCCCCCCCTCCCCCAGCGCCAAGGCCAGTGTGCTGCTTGCATCCCGAGGGGTTACTACGACGCCCCTGTCGCACTGACTTGTCTGTTCCTTTCGTTGTTTTGAGCCCGTAATTCAACATCAACAAAACAGACACATACCTGTCAAGTCTTACGTTTTTTGCGTAAGTCTTAAGTAATTTTGGTGATTTTCAAGTCTTACTGCATAAGTTGAAAATGTAACGGTTACTGTTACGGTTAGTGTGTGTGTGGGAGGGGGGGGAAGGAGGTACTATCTTAACCATTGCTCCTTGGGACACTCAAAATCGACGGAAACGAAATTTGGAAAGGTCGTTTTTCCTCTCCCTCTCTCCTCTTGTCCCTCCCTATTTCCCAGGAGACAGACGGGAACTGTCAGGCGAGTCCAAGTGTGTGTGTGTGTGTGGGAGGGGGGGGGGGGGGGGGGTAAGAGGTACTATCTTAACCATCGCTCCTCGGGACACTCAAAATCGACTGAGATGAAATTCAGCAAGGTCGCTTATCCTCACCCTCTGTCCAACTGTCCCTCCCTATTTCCCAGGAGACGGGAACTGTCAGGCGAGTCCAGGTGTGTGTGTGTGTGTGTGTGTGTGTGTGTGTGTGTGTGTGAGAGAGAGAGAGAGAGAGAGAGAGAGAGAGAGAGAGAGAGAGAGAGAGAGAGAGAGAGAGAGAGAGAGAGAGAGAGAGAGAGAGAGAAAGCCAAAAGTATGCGAGAGGATAAAAGGAAAGAAGGAAAGGAGATTTGGGGGAGGAGGAGAGGGATATGCTAGCACTTCCCCCAAGACTGGGTGGGATGGGGATCACCAACGCTGAGAAGCTGGCAGATAAGGAGAACCAAAACTCCATCAGCCTTACCAGGTCACTCATCAACAGGATCATCGCTCAGGAGGCAGAGGGCGAGATAGACCAAACAGAAATAAGGGATATTAAAAGAAAAATCTCAGAAGAAAGGCAACAGGCCCAAAAAGACGAGCTGGACCGTCTTACACACCACCTGTCCACAGAAATGGGTAGAAAAATACACACAGCACAGGAGGCAGGCGCCTCTAACTGGCTAACGTCATTACCAATCAGAGCAAAGGGCTTCAGCCTCAGCAAACAAGAATTTGTCGACGCCATTGCTCTGAGATATGGCTGGCCGATTGAGGGACTGCCTGATCTCTGTGCATGTGGATCACCAAATGATGTCACCCACACCATGACATGTAAAAAAGGAGGCTTCGTCTGTATTCGACACGATGAAGTGAGGGATCTGACAGCCAGCATGCTCGGGGAGGTATGCCAAGACGTCACTACCGGCACTGCTTCCCTGGACGGCGAACACCTTCGGTACAGGACAGCCAATACCTCACAGGAGGCACGGGTTGATGTAAGTGCCGCGGATTCTGGGTGCGCGGACAGCGGGCGTTCATGGACATCCGCATATTCGACCCGATGGCTGCCTGTCACCGTGAGCTGCCCCTGCAAGCCGCCCACCACAGGAACGAGCAGGAGAAGACAAGGGCATACGGTGAAAGAATCCAACATGTGGATCAGGGCAGCTTCACCCCCCTCGTCTTCACCACATCCAGCGGGATGGGTCCCAGGGCCCAATGCTTCTACGCACGCCTCGCGGAACTAATCTCAGAAAAGAAGCATCAGCCAAGGAGCCACGTTGTCGCCTGGATGAGGTGTCGCCTCTCGTTCTCCCTGCTCAGGTCGGCCATCCTATGTCTCAGGGGCACCAGACACTCTGGCCCAAAAGCCACCAATATCTCCAATATGGACTATGAAGCCACAGTGGTGGAGAGTGACATTAGGGTGGGTCGGGAGTGACTTGAGTAGGGAAGGAAAGGGGGATCTAGACGTAATAGATGATAGGTGATTTAGTGTCAGGTAGTATTAGTGATATGGTTGGATGCCACAGTTATTAGCGAACAGAGTTGGGGCTAATGACCTCCAAACTATGGAGCCCTCCATGATTATGTATCGGGAAAATAAACATGGGTGGAGGTATCATTTATGTTGTGTAATAGTAGTAGTAATAGTAGTAGTAATAGTAATAGTAATAGTAATAGTAGTAGTAGTAGTAGTAGTAGTAGTAGTAGTAGTAGTAGTAGTAGTAGTAGTAGTAGTAATAATAGTAATAATTGTAATAATAGTAATAATAGTAATAATAGTAATAATAGTAGTAGTAGTAGTAATAGTAGTAGTAGTAGTAGTAGTAATAGGGTAGGCGGTGGCCGAACTGGTAGCGTACTGGGCCCACATTCACCGCGTGATGGACGACGCGGGTTCGAATCCTCACGCTACCACTCGGATTTTTCAGTCACCGCCGTGTGGCTTAAAACTACCCACATGCTGTCCTGAAGACCACCCATCAACCCGGACTCTAGAGGAAGCCGTCCAAGCGAATCAAGAACGAGTTCCGGGGGGCAGCATGAGCCAATGCAAGATGGCGCCACTATAAACACTCGCCTGCGCCAGAACGGGCTGGGCCGACCATCAGGCCCCACCTGGAAGAAGCCTTGGGCCGACCATCAGGCCCCACCAGGAAGATGCCTGCCGGCGCAACAGGCAGCGACGTAAAAAAAAAAAAAAAAAAAAAAAAAAATAGTAATAGTAATAGTAATAGTAGTAGTAATAGTAGTAGTAGTAGTAGTAGTAATAGTAATAATAGTAATAATAGTAATAATAGTAGTAGTAGCAGTAGTAGTACAGGTAACTCTCGATTTACGCGAGTATTACGTTCTTGGAGAGGTCGCGTAAATAAAAAACAATGTAAATCAAACAAGAGGTAGGTTTCTGTCGAAAAATAAATACCGTATTTTTCAGCGTATAGCGCACACCTTTTTCTAAAAAAAAAGCCTGAAAGTTTAGCCCTGCGCCTTGTACGCCGAATGTACAAATTTTTAATGATTTTTTTCTTCTTTGGGGTGTTTTTAATGGTCTGTTTTTTGTCTTATCCAATAACAACGGCAAACTTTCCTTTATCATTGTATATAATCCTTCATAGTCCGTAGCTGTCTTATAATATGTTACCATAGAATACAGGGCGATCTAATAACTACTATACAAAAATCGATGGAGGATTGCCCATGCCTTGCTGTTATCCCGTTTTTCTGTCGGGCGCCATTTGTATGATCTTGATCTTGATGTCACAGGTGGCTTGATTGTATGACTAAGGAGCAGTACAAGCTACATAAAAAATCATATTGGAAAAAAATATCCATGTGTTCATTATTAATTATTAATATTAGTGAGAATAATGGGGTAAATATGATATCAGAAACTGTACATCATGAGTCTTGTACGAGGAGATATTTCGCGCAATACCAGCCAGGCCGCCATTTGCATTGTTTACAAACCACACAACCACACCCATACAACAAACAGCTGCATGGCGCGTGTCACCAGAAACGTGTGAATTGAGTCTTGCCTAGTTCTCTGTCATAACCTACGAGTGATGGTGGGAATAATATGCTTATTCACTTCATTCAGTGGAGAGAGAGAGAGAGAGAGAGAGAGAGAGAGAGAGAGAGAGAGAGAGAGAGAGAGAGAGAGAGAGAGAGAGAGAGAGAGAGAGAGAGAGAGAGAGAGAGAGAGAGAGAGAGAGAGAGAGAGAGAGAGAGAGAGAGAGAGAGAATATCCATATCACCGAGATATCCACTCAGGCACTCAGTCTCAGCCTCACTCGTGTGAGGAAGAAATGAGGGACACCATGAGTGGCTAGCTAGTATTGGTACCGGTACCGAGCAGTCTGGTACCGGTACTGTACCATATAGCTAGTACCGTTAGTACCGGTAACTGCCCACCCCTATTGTTGAGTAGCGTGGCAGCGTGGGTACTGTATTGTTGTTCAAGTGGCGCGCGGGAAGAACTGAGCTCTGCTGTGTGGCCGCGGCGTTATGTGAGTCCAGTTGCGTGAGACATCTGGTGGCCACTCCATAAAATATCGCGTATAAGTGGAAAAAACGTGTAAATAATTTTTTTTTTTTTTTTTTTTTGGATTTTGGACCCCGCGTTATTTCAAAAACGCGTAAACCAAACTCGCGTAAATCGAGAGTTACCTGTAATAGTAATAGTAATAGTAATAGTAGTAGTAGTAGTAGTAGTAGTAATAGTAATAGTAATAGTAATAGTAATAGTAGTAGTAGTAGTAGTAGTAGTAGTAGTAGTAGTAGTAGTAGTAGTAGTAGTAATAGTAATAGTAATAGTAATAGTAATAGTAATAGTAATAATGATTATGTGTCGGGAAAATAAACATGGGTGGAGGTATCATTTATGTAGTAGAAAAAAAAGTAGTAGTAATAGTAGTAATAGTAGGAGTAGTAGTAGTAATAGTAGTAGTAGTAGGAGTAGTAGTAGTAGTAGTAGTAGTAGGCCCAATGCTTCTACGCACGCCTCGCGGAACTAATCTCAGAAAAGAAGCATCAGCCAAGGAGTCACGTTGTCGCCTGGGTGAGGTGTCGCCTCTCGTTCTCCCTGCTCAGGTCGGCCATCCTATGTCTCAGGGGCACCAGACACTCTGGCCCAAAAGCCACCAATATCTCCAATATGGACTATGAAGCCACAGTGGTGGAGAGTGACATTAGGGTGGGTCGGGAGTGACTTGAGTAGGGAAGGAAAGGGGGATCTAGACGTAATAGATGATAGGTGATTTAGTGTCAGGTAGTATTAGTGATATGGTTGGATGCCACAGTCATTAGCGAACAGAGTTGGGGCTAATGACCTCCAAGCTCTGGAGCCCTCCAGGATTATGTGTCGGGAAAATAAACATGGGTGGAGGTATCATTTATGTAGTAGTAGTAGTAGTAGTAGTAGTAGCAGTAGTAGACTAGTAGTAGTAGTAGTAATAGTAGTAGTAGTAGTAATAGTAGTAGTAGTAGTAGTAGTAGACCCGCACAACTCTCACTATCATTAGCTTTATTATTTTTATCGTCCTAATCATTAGTCAAAGCATTAGGCACTTATATTACACATCAAGGAAATGAACTTCAAACGCTGACCACTTATTTGTTTATTCTTAATAATTTCGCAATAATGAGACTCAATAGTGAGACTCAGTAGTGAGACTCAGTAGTGAGACTCAGTAGTGAGACTCAATAGTGAGACTCAGTAGTGAGACCCTCTCTCCCGCCAGCTTTGAGGTGTGAAATAGTGGGCTGGAACCAATAAATCTCTCACCCTCCTCACCTGCACTCGATGCCCAGCCACCTTCCGAAGAAGGCACGTCACAGGGAACCGGTAGAGCTGACGCTGAATGCTTCACCCCCGTGAGAGGAGGAGCCAGACCCGCCCCTAGAGCCATTTATCCTACTCATTGCTACAACAGATTTGCCATACTGGAGGAGGAGGACGAGGAACAGAGCACCTTCTTGGTCGGTGACTCTATGATTCGCCATCAGGTGGTTGAATTCTGTGGCAGAGTCCCCCGTCGTAGGCGTAACTACTGTTATCCTGGAGCTGGTGTTGACGACATCACAGCTGCCCTGGACGAGGTCTCCGCTGAGGCCTCTAATGACTCACTCTTTGTTCTCCACACAGGTACAAACGACGTCACCACGACCCGGTCTGAGGAACTGCTGGACAAGTACCGTAGGCTCATCCAGCAGTATAAGACTAAATCCCCTAATATTTTGATTTCAGGAATTCTACCACGGACATGGGATGAGGGCGACTTCTACAGTAAGGCCTTCAGCCTCAACAACCGCCTGCAGACTCTCTGCGGAGAGCTTGACGTCGAATTCTTTAACGCCTGGAACGATTTCTACGGCCAGAGTAGAGTATACAAATGGGACGGAATACCCCTGTCCCCCATGGGGGCAGCCAGATTTGTATGGCTCCACAACAACGCCTTACTTAACGCCCTAACAAAAAAAAACGACTCTCAGCCACGTCCTTCCATCCCGCCCGTGTAAATAGACACCTCACACCGCAACAGACTCGTAACATTGAACCCTCCAGTAACTCTATTACCAAGCTTCAAGATAACCTAAGAGTCCTTAGTTTCAATGCGCGTAGCCTAAGAAACAAATTTGATGAACTGCGATGTCTTGCTCTGACAGAAAACTTTGACGTAATTGCTATAACCGAAACATTTATCGACACCACTAATATTGATTTAAGTTCCGAATATAACATAGATGGCTACAGATTCTTCAACAATGATCGTGTAAACCGTAGAGGGGTGGTGTCGCCCTTTTGTCAAAAAGCTACTTGCAACCTACTGACAAAACACCAAGAAACAGTAACGTTGAACATTTGTGCGTGCGAGTAAACATTGCAAAAGTCAATTTAAATATATCTGTCACTTACAGGCCTCCTGGGCAATCACTTGATGGCGATCTTGAAATGTACAGCGTCTTAAGGCAGTCACTTAATAACAGCGACTCACTGATACTAGGAGACTTTAACCTCCCCATATCGACTGGGCGACACTGTCGGGTACAGAAGGTGAGTCCCATAGAATGATCGAATTTCTAGAGGAAAATTATCTAAGCCAAATGGTTTCTGAACCAACTCGACAAAATAACATACTTGACCTTGTTATAGCGACCCAAGATAACCTAGTCAGTAATGTCACGGTAGGAGAACACCTCGGTTCCTGCGATCATAAACTAGTGCGCGTTGACATTAGAGCTCAAACATCGGTGACTGAAAATAAAGTTAAGGTGCCCAATTTCAAAGAGCCAACTTCGTAGAAATCCGACGAAAACTAATAGATATGCAACTATCAGATGACGGCAATGCAGAGGACGCCTGGCTAAACTTTAAAATCACTTACTCACTCAGCAGGACACATTTGTCCCCTTGTGCGAAGCGAATTAACACTAATAAAGTCCACCTTGGTTTAATAGCGAAATTAAACACTCAGTCAAGGAGAAAATTGTCTTACAGGTTAAAGAAAGACCAAAGCACGCCCGAAAACATTAGACTTTACAATGATGCAAGGCGACGAGTAAAAGATTAGTGCATCAGGCAAAGCGTAGATATGAAGAAAATATTGCAGCCAACTGTAAAAATAATCCGAAATCCTTCTTCAGTTACATAAACAACAGAAAGGCGATCAGAAGTGGAATTGGACCTTTAATAAACAGCGACGGTGCACTAGTGACTGACAGCCAACACGTTGCAAACCTATTAAATAATTACTTTTCCTCGGTGTTTAATAATAACAGTCCTCCACCACCACCACCAACACCAGTACTAATGTAAATCCTGAGCATGCATTGTCTAACTTTGAAATAAAACCCGATGAAGTCCTTAAAGCCCTCAAATCACTTAAAACAAATAAAAGTCCTGGACCTGATAAAGTATATCCAACTCTGCTGAAAGAAACAAAGAGCGAAATACTCTCCTCCCTCACAACCGTATTCAATATGTCCTTGCGACAAGGCATTGTCCCTTCAGATTGGAAAAAGGCTAACGTGACACCGATTTTTAAGAAAGGAGACAAAAAGTACCAGGTAATTACAGGCCCATTAGTCTAACTTCGGTTGTAGGTAAGCTACTTGAGGGCATAATTAGAGACAAAATTGTGAGTTACCTTGAAAGCCACTCATTAATTGGGGACTCACAACATGGCTTCCGAAACAAAAGATCCTGCCTATCAAATCTATTAACCTTTTATAATGACCTCTTCACTGTTTATGACGTAACCAAATCACTGGACGTAGTCTATCTTGATTTCCAGAAAGCGTTTGATAAAGTCCCGCATCATAAATTACTTTACAAATTAAAACAAATAGGTATTGACGGTCAGGTAAACCAATGGATCGCGAATTGGTTGAGCAACAGACAACAAAGAGTAGTGATTGACGGATTTAACTCAGAGTGGGCGCCTGTCACTAGTGGCGTCCCTCAGGGCTCGGTTCTTGGCCCAGTGCTCTTCATTATTTACATCAACGATGTGGATGTTGGACTCAATAACCGCATTAGTAAATTTGCAGACGACACAAAGATTGGTAACTCGGTTCTCACTGACGAAGACAGGCAAAGCCTCCAAGAGGATTTGCACAAAATTTCAACTTGGTCGGATAGATGGGAGATGCCCTTTAACGTAGACAAGTGCCAGGTCCTTCAAGTTGGAACGAGGAATAAAAGTTTGATTACGAAATGCGCGGCGTTAAACTCAAAAGCGTTCAATGCGTCAAGGACTTGGGGTCAAAATCGCGTCAAACCTCAAATTCTCACAGCAATGCATCGATGCAGCAAATAAAGCGAACAGAATGTTGGGCTTCATTAAAAGAAACTTTCATTTAAGAATAAAGATGTAATACTCCCGCTCTACAACAGTTTAGTCAGACCCCACTTGGAATATGCGGTACAGTTTTGGTCTCCTCACCATGCAAAGGATATTGCTAAATTAGAAGGTGTTCAGCGTCGGGCAACGAAAATTATCCCTTCCTTGCGCAACAAATCCTACGAAGAAAGGCTTTCTACCCTTAACATGTTCTCTCTTGAGAAACGTCGCCTCCGAGGAAAACTGATCGAATGTTTTAAAATACTTAATGGTTTCACGAATGTAGACAGATCAACATTGTTTATGATCGATGACACTTTGCGCACGAGGAACAATGGCGTAAAACTCAGATGTAGACAAGTAAATTCAGACTGCACCAAATTTTTCTTCACCAACGTTGTAGTGCGAGAATGGAATAAGCTCCCATCATCAGTGGTCCAGTGTAACACGATTGACTCCTTCAAAAATAAGCTCGACCGTCACTTCCTTCAACTTAATATCAACTAGAGTAGAAATGCAACGTTTTGGAGTCTTCTGATTAATGTAAAATCACTTAGGTTTAAGGACAGACCACCAAGTCTGGACCATGGGGTCTGTGGTCTGATTTTCTATGTAAATCTATGTAAATCTCTCTCTCTCTCTCTCTCTCTCTCTCTCTCTCTCTCTCTCTCTCTCTCTCTCTCTCTCTCTCTCTCTCTCTCTCTCTCTCTCTCTCTCTCTCTCTCTCTCTCTCTCTCTCTCTCTCTCTCACTCTCTCTCTTGTATTCTTCTCTCAGAAGGAAGTGAAGAGGTGAGGACGAGAGAATAAGCACGGCGTGACCCTGAGTTTGGTTGGAAGTAAAGGACGTTAAGTTTTTATCTTACAATATCCTCCTCCACGCATACTAATTTTTTCCTCCTGTGTTTGTTTTTATTTTGTTCTTGTAAGGGATGCGGACGAGTGAGGCAATAGTTAAATGAACGGGAAAAGGAGAGGCCAGGAAGGAGTGCGCAGGACAGCCAAGGCAGAATACGGAAAGAAATATAGGAAAGTGTGATGGGATGAAGGGAACAAAAGAGGAGGAGAAAAGGTTTAGGTAGGGAAGGAGGAGGGGGCGGATTCTTCCAGATGGCGGCGAGGTCAAGTGCGATGTTAATCCTCAGGTAGGGTGCTGGGTTCAGGTGACAGGTCCCAGAGGGATGCAGGTGGGCAGTATCTGGGAGGTCACTCAGGGATACCCAGGCTTAGTGAGGAGGTGCTAAGCCCGGGCCGGCGAGACACAGGTGGTGGTTGCTGGCAGTTGGTTGTCATATCTGTTTCTCGGAACAAGTGCACAGCGTTGATGAAGGTGCCGTACATCTTGCTCCAGACCTAAGTGACGAGGCTGCCTCACTGCCTGCCACCTGAACTGAACTTAATTCCTCTGCTGCTGGTGTTACGTCACCAGTGTCGTAACACTGGTGTGGTCAGGGGTCTCGGGAAAAGTACACAAAAAAACAAGGACAAAACAAAACTAGGGAGGTTAGGCCTCAAAACACCAGGTTCTATTCCCCTGAACCGAGCAACAAATAAAAGGAAAATGAATAATTTAAAACAAAGGAAATGGGAAAGAAAAACGCCAAAATGAACTAAAGATAATATATATTTACAAGAAGTTAATATTTACATTAATTACAAAAGAAAAGTAAAACCCAAGATTGCCTTAGGTACACCACTCCTTTAAAACGTGAAACAAATAACAAAGCACAAACACTAATTAACAAAAAAACACTTGAACGAGGGAGGCAGCACCTAACACGGCAAAGCGTGATAAACACGACAACACACACCAAAAACCTTACCTTGCAACACTAACGACTCTCTCTCTCCCGTAAAAGAAAACACACGGTTACCGGCGGGAAAAAACCTGCAGAAGGCGCTGCAGGGACACAAAAGAGGAGAGAGAGGAGCCGGCCTCCCTTCAACACGACGGTTGCACGGGAAAACAAGGGAAGAGCGAGTGACCTAGGGTCACTCCTTACATTGGGGTGACTGCTGCCTCGGCTCCCCGCGAGCGGACTGCCAGACGTCGCTGGCGGTGTGGGGCAACAAACCCCACGACAACACAAAATACATAGTTTACATACAGTACATAAATATCCAATCCTAAACATAAAATAAAATATACGTAATATCATACAATACTCAGAAACGGGCAGGAAAGATATAAATAAAGAGAATAGCCCGGTGGCAACACTGACCCCGGGTCGGGCGGCTGGTGTGAGGAGCTGTGCCCGTGCGCGGGAAACAGGTCGGCGGGGGGGAATATTCCGCTCCCCCCCAACCGTAAATATCCAGTTCATGCTGGGTCGGCGTGGGTGGAAAAGTCCCCGAATCCGGAAAATACCGGCCCAAACAAAGGTGTCGCATGGGCGAGCCACGTGGTGACCGCCCGTGTCTGTGGAAAAGAATGAAACAAGGCGGCGGGTGAAGCCCAGCCGTCACACTGGGTGATCTCGTGCTCCGGAGCTTGGGCGTGTCCTCGGTGTTGTGTTGGCGACGCAGCTCTCACTACCCCTCCAGCACCACTAACCACTGCACTCGCTGTATGTCTGTATAGTGTCACAACATTTCACGAGTGTTCTTTGTAACAATGAGTACCTTGAAAACAAGGGGAAGGGGGGGGGGGGGGGAATGGGGAGCGAAGAGGCGGGCCAGCCAATGGCATATAGCCCGCGAGGGTTAACAACCCTCGAAACTAAAAGGAGAAGAAAAAGAGAAAGAAAAAGGGTCAACAAACTGACCCCATGGCTGCTATGGGGAGCGCCAAGTGACACGTCTTGACCCCGCGAGTGTGTGTGTGTGTGTGTGTGTGTGTGTGTGTGTGTGTGTGTGTGTGTGTGTGTGTGTGTGTGTGTGTGTGTGTGTGTGTGTGTGTGTGTGTGTGTGTGTGTGTGTGTGTGTGTGAATGTGTGTGTGTGTGTGTGTGTGTGTGTGTGTGTGTGTGTGTGTGTGTGTGTGTGTGTGTGTGTGTGTGTGTGTGTGTGTGTGTGTGTGTGTGTGTGTGTGTGTGTGTGTGTGTGTGTGTGTGTGTGTGTGTGTGTGTGTGTGTGTGTGTGTGTAGCATGAGGTCACGTAGCTGCCATAACAACTACTCTGCAACAATTCATCGCCCGAAAGTGTCGAGTCTGCATCCGTCATAGCAAGAGATCCATTCCTGTCCCTGTCCACACTAGGTGGTGCTGTAGCTATATACATGTCCCTTACACCACTACGGGACCAGCGCTGAAACATACACTTGAAATGAAGGAGAGAAATAGATTGTTGTTGTTGTTGTTGGTGGTGGTGGTGGTGCTGTAGCTATATACATGTCCCTTACACCACTACGGGACCAGCGCTGAAACATACACTTGAAATGAAGGAGAGAAATAGATTGTTGTTGTTGTTGGTGGTGGTGGTGGTGGTGCTGTAGCTATATACATGTCCCTTACACCACTACGGGACCAGCGCTGAAACATACACTTGAAATGAAGGAGAGAAATAGATTGTTGTTGTTGTTGTTGTTGTTATTACTTTTTATCATCCATCAGTTAACATTATCAACTCTCTCTATTGTTTTTGTTATATACCTGGACCATACATGCGTGTCAACAGGACAATACTTATAGTGGCTACACATGAATGCATTAAGTACATCACATCATTAATTAGCAAACAACTAACAAGTTTCACAATGCAAATAATAAAGGGGAGTCACTGTATAGTCCTGCCTTCAGTTCTTTACCTCGTCACTGAAGTTGCAACACTACATTGAAATTACAAGCAAAGAAAGTTCCGTTCGCTGCGCCGCTCCAAGACTCGTCCTGCGCTGCTCCGGAACGTGAATATAAAGAGCTGAACTTTGTTGTGGCATATCCTCTTCGACGACAACAAGGAACTACTGGGCAACAGGTGAACTCACAGCTAGAACTGCACATTGAAACCCCTGGAAGAAGCACTTTCTTTGCCACAACCAACAGAGGACATACTACGGTGGTCGTGGGTGTGGTGTGACTGGTATTTTTTTTTTTTTTTTTTTTTTTTACGTTGTTGCCTATTGCGCCGGTAGGCATCTTCCCGGTGGGGCCTGATGGTCGGCCCAAGGCTTCTTCCAGTGGGGCCTGATGGTCGGCCCAAGGCTTCTTCAGTGGGGCCTGATGGTCGGCCCGGCTTCTTCCCAGTGGGGCCTGATGGTCGGCCCAGGCTTCTTCCCGGTGGGGCCTGATGGTCGGCCTTTCCGGTGGTGCCTGATGGTCGGCACATGCCGTTCTGGCGCAGGCGAGTGTTTATAGTGGTCGTGGGTGTGGTGTGGCTGGTATTAATGGTCGTGATGGTGTGGTGTGGCTGGTATTAGTGGTCGTGGGTGTGGTGTGGCTGGTATTAGTGGTCGTGGGTGTGGTGTGACTGGTGTTAGTGGTCGTGAAGGTGTGGTGTGGCTGGTATTGGTGGTCGTGGGTGTGGTGTAGCTGGTATTAGTGGTGGTCGTGGGTGGTGTGGCTGGTAATAGTGGTGGTCGTGGGTGTGGTGTGGCTGGTATTAGTGGTGGTCGTGGGTGTGGTGTGACTAGTATTAGTGGTCGTGGGTGTGGTGTGGCTGGTATTAGTGGTCGTGATGGTGTGGTGTGGCTGGTATTAGTGGTCGTGATGGTGTGGTGTGGCTGGTATTAGTGGTCGTGATGGTGTGGTGTGGCTGGTATTAGTGGTCGTGATGGTGTGGTGTGGCTGGTATTAGTGGTCGTGATGGTGTGGTGTGGCTGGTATTAGTGGTCGTGGGTGTGGTGTGACTGGTATTAGTGATCGTGGGTGTGGTGTAGCTGGTATTAGTGGTCGTGATGGTGTGGTGTGGCTGGTATTAGTGGTCGTGATGGTGTGGTGTGGCTGGTATTAGTGGTCGTGATGGTGTGGTGTGGCTGGTATTAGTGGTCGTGGGTGTGGTGTGGCTCGTATTAGTGGTCGTGAAGGTGTGGTGTGGTTGGTATTAGTGGTCGTGGGTGTGGTGTGGCTGGTATTAATGGTCGTGATGGTGTGGTGTGGCTGGTATTAGTGGTCGTGATGGTGTGGTGTGGCTGGTATTAGTGGTCGTGATGGTGTGGTGTGGCTGGTATTAGTGGTCGTGAAGGTGTGGTGTGGCTGGTATTAGTGGTCGTGAAGGTGTGGTGTGGCTGGTGTTAGTGATCGTGGGTGTGGTGTGGCTGGTATTGGTGGTCGTGGGTGTGGTGTGGCTGGTGTTAGTGGTCGTGGGTGTGGTGTGGCTGGTATTAGTGGTCGTGGGTGTGGTGTGGCTGGTGTTAGTGGTCGTGGGTGTGGTGTGGCTGGTATTAGTGGTCGTGGGTGTGGTGTGGCTGGTATTAGTGGTCGTGATGGTGTGGTGTGGCTGGTATTAGTGGTCGTGATGGTGTGGTGTGGCTGGTATTAGTGGTCGTGGGTGTGGTGTAGCTGGTATTAGTGGTCGTGATGGTGTGGTGTGGCTGGTATTAGTGGTCGTGATGGTGTGGTGTGGCTGGTATTAGTGGTCGTGATGATGTGGTGTGGCTGGTATTAGTGGTCGTGATGGTGTGGTGGCTGGTATTAGTGGTCGTGGGTGTGGTGTGACTGGTGTTAGTGTTCGTGAAGGTGTGGTGTGGCTGGTATTAGTGGTCGTGGGTGTGATGTGTCTGGTGTTAGTGGTCGTGGGTGTGGTGTGGCTGGTATTAGTGGTCGTGGGTGTGGTGTGGCTGGTGTTAGTGGTCGTGGGTGTGGTGTGGCTGGTATTAGTGGTCGTGGGTGTGGTGTGGCTGGTATTGGTGGTCGTGGGTGTGGTGTGGCTGGTATTAGTGGTCGTGGGTGTGGTGTGGCTGGTATTAGTGGTCGTGGGTGTGGTGTGTCTGGTATTAGTGGTCGTGGGTGTGGTGTGGCTGGTATTAGTGGTCGTGGGTGTGGTGTGGCTGGTATTAGTGGTCGTGGGTGTGGTGTGGCTGGTATTAGTGGTCGTGATGGTGTGGTGTGGCTGGTATTAGTGGTCGTGATGGTGTGGTGTGGCTGGTATTAGTGGTCGTGATGGTGTGGTGTGGCTGGTATTAGTGGTCGTGATGGTGTGGTGTGGCTGGTATTAGTGGTCGTGATGGTGTGGTGTGGCTGGTATTAGTGGTCGTGATGGTGTGGTGTGGCTGGTATTAGTGGTCGTGATGGTGTGGTGTGGCTGGTATTAGTGGTCGTGATGGTGTGGTGTGGCTGGTATTAGTGGTCGTGATGGTGTGGTGTGGCTGGTATTAGTGGTCGCGATGATGTGGTGTGGCTGGTATTAGTGGTCGTGAT